>NC_079493.1:20641798-20695980 GCF_030052815.1 Hevea brasiliensis | reverse complement strand
CATGCTCATTGTGTTTTTCGATCTCTCACACTTAGGTTAATAATCATTTTCATTATTTCAACATACTCGCACAATCAAGTGTTTAATAATTTAGAAATTTTCCGATCATAACCATTCATCGAACAAAAAGGGCATTCCACTTCATTTCATTTCAAAATTTGTACAAGTCATTCGGCTGGGGGATCACCCCCAGCCTGATCTACATTTTGCTCATTTTCTCTCTCATCCTCGGCCTCCTCTTGCTTTCCTCCTCGCCCGGAGCCAGTCGCCATCCAAGAGAAGTCCTCCTCTGGTAACGCTCGGAGTTTGGCCAAGAGATCTCGTGAGCGCTCACATAAGCACCGGCCATTCTCGTCACCATCTCTTCATCTTTTGCCTTAAGCTCCTCAAAGAAGGTGAGCGACTGGCAGCTTCATGGCCCGAGCACTGGACTTCTAAGGGCATGATCCTTTCACCTGCACATGAGTCCTGCTCGCCACTTTATCCTCATAGTACTTCTTGCGCTCAATTTGAGATATGTAATCCTGAGCATGAGAGTTGGGATCGGAGGATGCCACTTCTGACTCTTCTTCTCGACCTCCTTACCTGTGCGATGAGCCTTTTCCTGACCACGTCGGTTCACTGTGCACTCTACATTCAAACTCATAGAGCGAGTCGATGTCGCCAAGATTGTCCAGAGATGCCGTCTCGATCCTCCCGAAGGCAGATGGAAGACCCCAAGACTTTGGCAAAATCGTGGTTCTCCCGAACAGTCCGGTTGTTCTCCAGAGAAGCGATCAGCACTTGGGCGCCACGAGAAGGGGGCCTCGCAGGAGGTCGAGAACGACCCCCTCCTGTGCTTGGAGCAACTGGAGGAGGTGGAGTCGGCTCTTCCCGTTGAGTAGGAGATCGGACAGCCTTCGTGATCGGCGGTCCCAAGGTCGGGCGGGCCTCCTGCGCCTCTCCCGTGTTCATGGCGGTGTTTGAAGTAGTGCCGAACGCTTCATCTCATTTATTTTCCGGGAAATCTCTCTTTCTTTCTTCCGCTTCCTGGAACCTTCACCACCCGCCATACCTGCACAAAAAAGAGGTCAGTGAGATCGCTAAGGTCAAAAGATATGAGAAATATAAAATACCGATGCAAAGATCAGAGATCTGAAGCCCGCTATTTTCGACAGTGATAAACTCCATCGTCCAATGATGCAATTTCTAGCCACCGCATCTAAACAGAGTACTTTAGAGTGGCAATTGATTCTTCGCCCATCACTACTAGGCTTTCCTCCTTGTTCGTGGTAATACGCCGAATCAAGGGCCCCGTGCCACCAACCACGGGAAGTCCTCAAAGCAGTCGGATTTTCACTCCTAATGAAGAAGTGGTTCTTCCAATTCTTAAGGGAGGAGGGCGATCGGTAAAGAGCTCGCAATGAGGCTTTGCCTCGAAAGAACCAGTGCTCGCCGCCTTTGCGAGTTAGCCTGCAGCTCGCGAACACCTTAGCCGTAGGTCTGATTCCCTTAGCTCAAAGACAGGCCTCGAAAGGCTACTAAGATCCGCCACGAGTTAGGTGAATTTGGGCAATGCACACTCGGTGAAATTTTAGACCTCCTTGAAGAAGTTGTCCTGAGGGAACCAAGACCGCCTTTAACTGCTCGTATACCATAACCATGTCATTCTCTTCAAAGGAGTGATCGGCTCTGATCGCCGTGACACCGGATAAGTTCATATGAATCGGGCTCAATGTTGTACTCGCTAAACGATCGCAGATCGTTTCTTGTAAGATCGATGGCAGCTCATCCATAGGAAGATTCTCCTCCCCGAGGAAGGTACAAGCCTTGATGGTGCGGTTCGCCTCGAGCCAGAGCGAGACCCTAGAAGGTTTTGGTCGTGGCGCTTGGACCAACCACCTTACTTCATCGACGACCATGAAACATGGACGGAAGGTGGGCTTGCCGCTCGACCTTCTGCGCCATTTTTAAGGAAAACAAAGAACTTAAAGCTAAAAGAAGGATTAAAACCCTTACCGAGCTTGAACGGAGCTCAAGAACTTGAGAAAACGAGAGAACTTTGAAGTTATGAGCAAGAGACTGAAATGACATACAGAGCAAATGGCTAACCCTTTACCCCTATTTATACTGGTCCGAGCATTTAATGCTCACGATGTCCTGCAATGCATCGTTAACGGATTCGTCATTGTTCCGACACGCCTCTAACACTCCAAATTCCATAAAGAGAACTACTAATTAGAGATCGGCATATTAAGATAAATGTTTCAATTGTGGATCAATTAAGGGTTGTTCAATAGGAACCAGATCGGATAAACACATCGTAGATCGGAAAATAATCAATGCAATAATAACAAGATGAGAATTGACTTTTATTTCCAAAAGATCGGATTACATCATTTGGGCGATCTCTAGGATCGTAATAATAGAGATCTAAGATGGGGATCAGCATGAGAGATCTAATAGGAGCGTGGAGGGATCGAAGGCAAAAAGAATAAGACAAATCCCAAATAACCGTCACAAAATCAGAGCCGAGGTAGTTAAAGTGTGGCGCATTTAGATCTCCACCGCACGCCTAAGAATCGCCCGCACGCCGACAGTGCCGGTATGTCATGACAATGTGGTACATCCCAATCTCCACCGCTGATCTCACTTGTAAGGATAAACCCGAACCCTTGGATCAAGAGAGAAGACGATAAGACCAGCGTCTTTCGCTCTTAGCCTCGATCGTTCCGACAAGAGGATTTGAGACCGCAGATTGAAAGAAGAAAAGGACAAATATTCTCAAGAATAATCTCACTGCTCATTTTGGTTCTCTTTAATTCTCAAGCATCCGATCATGTCCTTCAAAATCCACCCTCCATCTCCCTCAAAATAAATCCTCGACCCTTCATGGGGAGCACCTGATTCCTATAAATACACCGAAACTATTCAAAGGGGACGAAGAAAAAACAGAGAAGAGGCAGTAACTATAGTGGAATAACTCTGAAACTTAATTCAGTTTGTTACTCTGCTATTTTTTTTTTGAGTTTTCGTAGAAAAAACTTTTGAAACTAGTTTTCTGAAGTGTTTTCTTGCAAAAGGGATTTTTGAATACTGAAATTTTTCATTTTCAGTTCGTTCATTATCCTGTGGCACTCTCACTTTCTGTCTTTGTTATCCTCTATTTCCATTCATATTGTCTAAGCTCAACTCACTCAAGCTTGTTTATTTTGACCCGTTTACACTTTAACAAAGAATACTTCATTTCGAGGTGAACCATAGTCCTCCGGCTGCCTCCGGCTGCCACTACTTTTCGAGGTAACTGTGTTTAAAATGTCTCTTTGAAAAAAGAGGGTCTAAATAACACGTCAGGGAAATAGCAAAATTGAATCACTAGGCTGACATGGGAGGCGATCCGGCATAATGCCATAAGGCGGAATAAAAAATCAAAACTCAGATAAGAAAAAGGGTACAGATAGGATACTGGTAAAGTGACCTTAAGGGAGGTCAAAGAAATTCAGTCCGGCCCTTATTTAGTTACAAAGTACTAACGAGTTAAAAAAAGGTCTTATTTTGACCTTTGGCACCTTTAAATATTAGAACTCTTAAACTTAGACTCTTATGATATATGGTCATGTCCAAATTTCAAGAGGTCAAGAGAGTCTTCATCCGCTCCTCAAAAAAAATTTTAACAAATAATTTAAAAGAGATCGGAGGAGAGTTCTTATCCGATCCTCACTTAGTTTTATAACGAATAATTTAAAAGAGATCGGAGGAGAGTTCTTATCCTGCTCTCAATCTAAAATTTAAAATAAATACTCAAAGGAGATCGGAGGAGAGTTCTTATCCGGTTCTCAAACTAAAAATTTAATAAACATTTAGAAAGGAGATCGAGGAGAGTTCTTATCCGGTCTCAAATCAAAATTTTAATAAACACTTAATAGAGATCGGAGGAGAGTTCGTATCCTGGTCTCAATTTAATGTTAATCTAACGAGTATCTGAGGAGAGTTCTTATCCGGCCTCAATTCAGAATTTTAAAAATATTTAATGTAAATCAAGGAGAGTTCTTATCTGGTCTCAACTCAAAATTTTAATAAATATTAAAGAGTTCTGAGAAAAGTTCTTATCCGATCCTTAAATTAAAATTCAATAAAATATTCCTTTCAAACAAAATTAACATACAACAAGAATCACTAAGGTTGTCTCATTTACTTATGTATCTGGGTGATCAGAATTTAGTGAAAAATTAAATTTTCCTTTTGACAAAAGGATTAACATGTCCATTCAAGCCCTCCTAACTAATGCAACGTTAAATCTACTTACCCTTATGAAGGGACGAGGTGGGGTGCCTAACACCTTCCCTACCCGCTTACTGACCCTAACCTAGAATCTCTGTCTTGAAGTGGTTTCATTTCAACCTATTTTCACAAATGGTTTTCTTTAGTTTCCTCAAAACTAAGGTGGCAACTCCTCACTCTTTCCCACTTCTGAGGGTCTGCTCAGCGACCGCAAAACACCATGCGACATACTGGCGACTCCAATCGGGACTAATAAAATATTCGAACTTAACCCCGGTCTAGAGGTCTAAAAGTAGGTTTAATTTTCCAATCAAATTATAGTTAGGTGGGCTCACCCGGCGATAGTTTACGTGTTAATTTTTGTTTATTCCTACTAACTGCTCCACTTGTTTTGCTTGTTTTGCTTGTTTTATCCCCTACAAAGGCTCTTCGCTTCAAAAAAAAGGGAAAAAGGAAAATGGAAAGAATAAAATCCTCGAATTGGGAAGAGGTAAAGGTGTCCCTTCACACACCGAACACTCACACGATGTCCTCACATACTTGGTCCTATACCCGCTTTCTTACCCTTTTAGGAAAGTAGGAGGGGTCATGTAGCTACTCTGGGTTTTACCCGTTAGTATCCGTGAAGGCTTCTGCTCAAATTGAAACTCGTTCTATCCACTGTGATACTCGTGGAATTTTCCCGATAATATCATGGTTATAGAACGGGGCTCTACTGTTACAGTAGGGGCAATTTGGGAACCTGTGGCTTTTAGAAAATTAGACCTTGAGCTAAACTATCACAATAGCTGAAAGCCATAGTAAGCTACCTTATAAGATAGAATTATCCAATTAGGTAGCACTCATCCGGTATCAGGAGTCTCCCTATGCTAGGACAAAAGGGGCATACTTACTCTTACCCTGTTCTGCTTTAATTTAATTTTGTTCGTTTTTGTGAGGGTAATCTTGAATTCTACTGAAACACCTACACATTTTCCTACTTTGATAAATGTGTATGTGTCACCCTGCCAACATTATGATTCAAAATTACCCAAATTTATCTTGCTAACGAGTTTTTCCGCAGGCATCATCAAACCAAGAGTCTGTGAAAAGGATAAGGCATCATTTTTATCATGGCATCCTCGAGTCAGTCGGCAGAAGAAGTTCTTAGACCAGAACAGAATGCTAAACCATTGTTGAACCTATGAGGCGGTTCGGGCCATGGTTTAGTAAATTTGTGAATGAATAATATGACTCGTGAGGAACTTCCTCGCTAGGGTTATGTGAAAATTGAGGCGCTATATGGACAGTATCATAAATGCGCATTCAATCCGCCATTCACTGGCCGACTATCGAACGATGCCATGATAAAGTTAATGCAATCATCCTTTCGCAGATTTCATTCTGGCTCCTAAACGCCACTGTATCCTTCGTCCGAACAAGGACTTTTAGTTTTTTTTACAAAATCCAAAATTCATTAAAAACCTTTTTTTCCTACAGGAAATCAACATTGCTTCAAACAAGGCAAGTCTGACCAAGCACACGGTTCAACCCAAGAGAGTGTACTTAACAAGATCTCGAACAAAGAAGATAATGGAAGATCAGAATACGTAACCTACAAGGGCGTGTTTCAAATTGAAAGATCGTGTCTCGTAACTTATGAGACTAACGAAGGAAATGTTCCGTATCAAACCAACAGCAGAGCCTAGCCTACCGCTACCTCCTCCACCACCTCCAACAAATGATCCGCACTAAGCTTCAACTTCTTTTACCTTTCAATCACCTATCCCGGACCCTACAGTCACTGTTAATCCGGTCGCCATGAATAATGACCTGCCTTTCTCTTATTACCCAGCTGTCTCAAATGCCGAGCCTCACCCTTCAATCCTAATCCCTCCAGCTTACTCCACCGCCGCTCCCACGGGAGCATATCATGCAGTGGGAGGGGAAAATAAGATGAAAGAAAACGAGAAACTATCTGCTCTAGAAGAGAGACTGAGAGCAATAGAGGGGCTAAATATGTATGGTCTTGGCGACGTGGCATTACTAAGATTAGTGCCAGATGTGGTGGTGCCACCCAAGTTCAAGGTCCCTGATTTCGACAAGTACACAGGGAATTCAGATCCTCGCATTCACTTGGCCACCTTTATCGCCAAGATGTCTGCTCTGACAGAGGATGACAAAGCATCGTCCACTTCTTTCATGAGAGCCTCTGGCGCTTTGAGGTGGTGTATTCAGCTGGACAGAGCAAATCAAGCGCTCCCGAAGGATTTAGCCGATGCCTTCCTAAGGCGATACAAATTTAATCATGATGTGGCCCCCACAAGGAGGGATCTTCAAAACCTGGTACAGAGGGATAGGGAAAGCTTCAAGGATTATGCCCAGAGATGGAGAGAAAAGGCGACAGAGGTACACCCTCCAGTGACTAACAATGAGCTGTGCTCTCTGTTCATTGAGACGTTGAAAGCCCCCTATTTCAATTTGATGATTGGGAACACTTCCAACAGCTTCTCTGACATCATACAGGCCAGTGAAAGAATAGAGGCCAATCTAAGATTGGGACGTTTGCATGAGTTGGCTAAGAACCTCAAGAAAATCGCCACTTTGGCAAGAAGAAGGAGGGTGATGTGCATTCACACCACAAAACAATTATTCCCATTTCCTCAAAATAATTACCGGCCATATCCTTCCCCTCACGTACAAAACATCTCAAATATTCCGCCTCCTTTCCCAAATTATCCACACCCGCGACCACTATATCCCCCACCTACAAATTACCAACCGAGACCACCTCCTCATCCTGCTCAACAAAGACCCACACAAAATAACCCAAGACCCCAAGAAACCCCGATCCACCTCTTCCTCCCACTGGAAATATACCGATACCTTATCGGTATCAACTAAATTGTACCAGTCCCCATAGACCAAATTCAGACTCCATATCCCAGGTGGTATGATGCCACTGTCCGTTGTGAGTATCATGGGGGAGAACAAGGGCACTCAATCGACAATCATGAGCACTCGGAGGAAGAGTGCACGCTTTAATCCGAATGGATGGCTAAAAATTGAGGGAAATGGTTCCTCCTCAATGTTACCTCAAACCCACCGCCTAACCATAATGCGGCAAGGGTGTAAATATGATAGAGTCCGATGGAGAAGGATCAACACCTAAGTAGACAAGTTTGTTCATTGCTTTAAAGAAATTTTTGCCGTGGCAATGAGGGAAGGCTACCTTTGCCCTCGTAACGGATTAGAAGAAGGTACGGGTGTCCTTATCATGGAGGGGCAATTGATCACGAGTCACATGTGAGGGATTCAGGCAAGAGGTTCAGAACTTGTTATCTCTCAAGGTTCTGAGATGCCAGACAAGGTCGAAGATGGAAGAGGGGGTGAACACAACTAGATATAGCCAGAATGCTTCTACCTCTAAACCCAGAATCACCTTCTCACCCCTAGTAGCCTCGCCAAGAATCTGCCATCCGAGCCCCATCTCGCCTCCCTATTACCAACACCCATGCCATACCTTGGAACTACAATTTCCAAGTCTTCACCCAAGGAGTATCAAGCAGTACACCGGCTCCTAGCCCTGCTTCACCCCCGGCACCTCCTAAGCCATGTTTCACTCCTCATGAACACTTTCAGATGACTTATGCCGGACCTACCACCAGTGCTACTCCCCAGGATAATCTTCGACCTGTCACTACCACAAAATCCTCCTCGCATGAGCAAGAGGTTGAGTTCATAACTCGAAGTGGGAGGTGTTACGTGAACGAAGAAAAAGAAAAGAGAAAAGGGAAAGTAAAGATGGGAGAGCCATTGAAGAATGCAGAAGAGGAGGTTGAGAAGACAGAGGAAGTAGAGCCTGCTGAGCATAAAGAAAAGGAGGAACTGCTGCTCCAAATAATGAAACAGAGCGAGTATGATGTGGTGGAGCAGTTGAGAAAGACAGCTGCCCGAATTTCGCTATTATCGCTAATCTTGAGTTCGGAAGTGCACTGACAAGCCTTGCAGAGAATCCTGGATCAGGCCTTTGTAAACCCCGACATTACTCCGGGGCAATTTGAGAAGATAGTGGGACAAATCCAGACATCCAGTTTTGTTACTTTCTGAGGATTTAGATAGACCTCGGGTTTAAGGCACACTAAAGCTCTGCATGTAACAGTGAAGTGTAAGGGTTGTATAGTAGCCAAGGTACTTATTGATAACGGGTCAGCTCTTAATGTACTGCCTAATACCACCTTGGCCAGGCCACCGGTTGACCAATTTGATATACGTCAGAGTGCTATAGTGGTGAGAGCCTTCGACGGTACAAGGAGAGAAGTGCTGGGAGACATTGACTTGCCAATCCAAGTCGGTGCATGTACTTTCAACGTTACGTTTCAGGTGATGAACATTGAGCCAGCCTACACTATGTTGTTGGGGAGGCCTTGGATCCATTCTGCGAACGCCGTTCCTTCAACTTTGCACCAAAAGATCAAATATATTATGGATGGCAAAATCATCACGGTGAGAGGAGAAGAAGCCATATTAGTCACCAAGCCGCAATCACTTCCTTATGTGGAAGCGGCCGAGGAGTCGTTGGAAAGTTCTTTCCAGGCCCTTGAGTTACAAGACACCGGAAATGATAAGGCTATGGCTATGGTGGCCAAAGTGATGTCAAAGAATGGATATCAGGAGGGCAAAGGCTTGGGCACCGCATTGCAAGGGATCGTTGAACCTATACCGGCTATTCAGAAGATAGGTCGCTGTGGTTTGGGGTATGAGGAAGATGCCCTTATGGATGGACGATTCTGGATGAGGAAAACACTTCGGGATTAAAGATTCGATCAGAAAATGGGAAAGATGAAAGTAGTCCCGAGAATCATAGAAGTCTTCACTAAACCGGTCATTGAAAATCCGGCAAAGGTGGAAGAATCACCTGATGAACCATCCATCGATGTCATCTACCTGGATCCCTTCTATGAAGCTCTGGTCTCACTGATAGCTGAGGGGCAAGAACTAGACAACTGGTCGGCAGAGGACGTCCCTGTACTCAATTTCGAGTAAAGTACCTTTGGTTATCTACACTTGATCATTTTGTCCATGGTGACAAGTGTAATACTGTAAATGGACCTTTTTCTTATGGCATAAATATTAATGAATTAATAGCGCATTTTAAATCCAATTCTTTCCTTTTGAATTTCATCCTTATGATATGTTCCATTTTTTATTCATTCAGGACCATTCATCAATTAACACCTAATAATCCAATAGACTCAGAAATTCCTCTGGTTAATT
The DNA here is from genome assembly GCF_030052815.1 of Hevea brasiliensis. Lineage (NCBI taxonomy): Eukaryota > Viridiplantae > Streptophyta > Magnoliopsida > Malpighiales > Euphorbiaceae > Hevea > Hevea brasiliensis. The sequence goes on along the minus strand of NC_079493.1, from coordinate 20,686,464 downwards.
TTGAAATCCCCATAACTGCCATTACTTCAAGTGATTCTGAGGAAGACCTTACAGAAGAAAGCAATGAAAAGGATGAACTCTCCCTAGTGCCTTGTGGAGACAAAACGCACACCATAAATTTAGGCACAGAAGAAGTAAAAAGGGAACTTAAGGTAGTGGAGAGTGAAGAATTGGGAGATATGATCAGTCTGCTTAAAGAATTCCTCGACGTATTTTCCTGGAGCTATGATGATATGGTGGGTTTGGACCCTCAGATAGTGACACACAAAATTCCCTAATTCCGGGACATCCGAAGCGGTTAAGGAGAATGAATCCCACACACCGCTCAAAGTTCGGATGAAGTCAAGAAACAGATGATGTCGGGTTCTGGAAGTGGTCAAATATCCCCAATGGGTGGCTAACGTCGTCCGTGAATGAAGAAGGACGGAGAGTCGTGGTGTGTGTTGACTACAGGATCTTAATAAAGCAAGTCTAAAGATGATTTCCCTCTCCCCATATTGATGTGTTAGTAGACAATGCCGCGGATTGGGCAGGTGCTCATGCATTGATGGGGCATCCGTACAATCAAATCCCAATGGATGAGGAAGACAAAGAAAAATCGCTTTATCACTCAATGGGAGTATTTTGCTATCGGTCATGCCCTTCCTATGAAGAATCTTTGGTGCCACCTATCGTAGCGCTTATGGTCACATTATTCCACGATATGATGCATAAAGAGGTGGAAGTGTATGTGGATGATATGATCATTAAATCCAGGGAAAGGAAAGCCACGACAGTGATGAGGAGGGTATTCGAAGGCTCAGAAATACCAGCTTGAAATCTAACCCGCCAAATGCATATTCGGAGCTAGATCGGGAAAATTGTTGGGATTCATAGTAAGCGAGAGGGGAATAGAGGTTGATCCAGACAAGGTTCGAGTTATTCAAGAAATGCCATCCCCAAAAATAGAAAGGGAGGTGCGCAGTTTTCTGGGAAAGTTGAACTACATTTCGAGATTTATTTCTAATCTCACTACCAAAGCTGAGCCTATTTTCAGACTACTCCGGAAGAATAATTCCACCCAATGGGATTCAGTTTGCCAGGAGGCTTTTGAGAAAATTAAGCAATACTTGACCAGCCCACCAGTATTGGTTCCACCCATGGCAGGGAGGCCTCTTATCCTGTATATGGCAGTCTAACAGAACTCGATGGGGTGCGTTTTGGGACAACATGATGATACCGGCCGAAAGGAGAGGGCTATTTATTACTTGAGCAAGAAGTTCAATGATTGTGAGTCAATGTACTCTTTCTTAGAAAAGACTTGCTGCGCATTAGCCTGGACAACGAATCGCCTCAAGCACTACATGCTGAATCACAAGACATGGCTCATTTCCAGGATGGATCCTATCAAATATGTATTCGAAAGCCCATTCGTGCTAGGTAGGATAGCCAAGTGGCAGGTCATACTCTCCCAATATGACATAGTCTATATGACCCGGAAGGCGGTGAAAGGTAGTGTGATCGCTGACCTCCTAGCAGAAAATCCTATCCGTGATTATGAAGCCTCGGATTTTGAGTTCTCGATGAGCATATTATTGAAGTAGATCAAGAAGAGGGGCCAATCGATGTATGGGAAATGTATTTCACGAGTCACAATTTGTCCCAGAATGGAATTGGAGCTGTATTGATATCCCCAGATGGAAAACACTTCCCGATAGCTGTCAAGTTGAAGTTTGACTGCACCAACAACATCGCAGAATATGAAGCTTGTGTGAGGGGTCTACAGGCTGCAATCAAAATGAAAATCAGGAAGTTGGAGGTATATGGAGACTCAGCCCTAATTATATACCAAGTCAAGGGAGAATGGCAAACCAAGGATCCCAAGCTAATCCCATATCAGAAGTACTTACTGGAGCTGATTAAGAAATTCAAAGAGATCTCTTTCACTCACCTTAGTAGAGACAAGAATCAATTTGTTGATGCTTTAGCTACTCTAGCCGTTATGGCTCAAATCGAAGAAGGGCAGATGGCTCAGATATTGAAGATTAAGGCGAGGAATGAGCCAGCTTATTGCTTCATGATTGAGGAAGAACCCGACGGTAAACCTTGGTATCATGACATCCTGGTCTATTGCGTAACTGCAGAATTCTCGTGGGCAAACCAAACGAAAAGAGGATGCTTCGAGATTAGCATTGGGATACTTCCTCATGGTGAAACCCTATACAAGAGAGGGTCCAACGCGAATCGTTGAGATGTGTGGATGCAAAGGAGGCGAAGAAAATCCTTTTTGAGACGCATGAGGGAAACTGTGCAACCCATGCCAATGGGCACATGATGGCTAAGCAAATCATGCGACGAGGATATTTTTGGACTACAATGGAAAAGGATTGTATCAAGTATTTTCGAAAATGACATAAGTGTCAAATCTATGCAGATCCGATAAATGTGCCGCCTCACAAATTGTTCAACCTCGCCTCGCCATGGCTTTTCGCAATGTGGGGCATCGATGTGATTGGTCCCATCAACCCTAAGGCTTCCAATGGGCACAGATTTATCCTAGTAGCAATCGACTATTTTTCTAAGTGGGTCGAAGCCACATCATACGCCCATATCACGCAAAACACGTTTCTCAAATTTCTCAGAAACAATATCATCTGCCGGCATGGCCTCCCTAATGAAATCGCCATCGATAACGCTAAGAATCAATGGTCCAAGGATTCGTAAATTGTGTGATCAATACAAAATCGACACCTCAATTCCTCCCCATACCGTCCCCTGCATGAATGGAGCGGTGGAAGCCGCAAACAAAAACCTCAAGAGGATAATCCGAAAATGACGGTCACGTATAGGATTGGCATGATATGCTTCCTTACGCCTCCACGCATACCGACTTGTAAGAACCTCAACCGGCAACTCCATACTCAGTGGTTTTTGGGATGGAAGTGGTATCACCTATTGAAGTTGAAATTCCTTCCCTAAGGATTCTGAAGGAATCAGGGATTGATGAGTCAGAATGGATCCAGTCAAGGTTGGATCAGTTAAACTTGCTAGATGAGAAAAGGTTAGCAGCAGCATGTCATGGGCAGTTATACCAGATGAGGATGGCTAGAGCATTTGATAAAAGCGTTCGCCCACGCGAATTCCAACCCAGGGACCTAGTTCTGAAGAAAGTGCTGCCGAATCAAAACGATCCCCGGGGCAAATGGTCACCAACCTACGAGGGACCCTATGTGGTTAAAAAGGCATTTTCTGGAGGAGCCTTGATCTTGACCCACATGGACGGTGAAGAGTTTCCGAGACCTGTGAATGCTGACACCGTCAAGAAATACTATGCCTAAAAAAAAAAAAAAAAAAAAAAGGGGTAGGAGCGAAAACCCGAAAGGGCGCTCCTAGCAAAATGTGTGAAAGAAGGCGAAAACCCCGAAGGGGCACTTTCTGTAAAATGAGTGAAGGATGAAAACCCGAAAGGGCATCCTGAAAAAGTGAGTTCTCCAAGAAAAAAAAAAAAAAACAACCTAGGGGTGAAAACCCGAAAGGGCATCCCAAGAACAAAAAGGGAGAAATAAGGAATGGGGGACATGAAACCAGGATGAAGAGGAAACTGTCACGGCATGAGGTTTCAGAGAACTTGAAATAATGGCAGTTAAGGGATTTCAAAATTAGCCATAGGGAATATGTGAGAGCTATCCTTGTACCCTTCTTCTTTGAAACTTTTTCTTTATTTTTATTAAAATCGTAATAAAATCACACTTCATTCCCCATGTTTCTATCTTTCCCTTATATTTATCTTTCTGCAATCTCGTTATTTAATGTGCTATTTAAATCAGTTAAAATTTTTGCCATAAGATAAAGATTTGACAATTGATAACCTCACGTACTTTACTATGAGATTTGCAGGGAATGACCTAAAAAAAAAAAAAAACTAGAGGTGAAAACCCGGAAGGGCACTTCTAGTCATATAGACGAAGGGGAAGTAAAAACCCGCAAGCGCACTTTTCGGGAGAAAGAAAAAAAATGAAAGGGGCATTTGAAGAAATGGGGTCATAGGTTAAGTCTTGCAACTCGTCCTCCATTCATCATTGGTCTTCGGGATTCTGTTAAGTACACTTCATTAGGGAAGAACTGCTTGTGTCCGGATTAGGCTTGCTTTGTAAGTGAAAAAAAAATTAAAAAAAAAAAAAAAAAAAAAACTAGAGGTGAAAACCCGGAAGGGCACTTCTAGTCATATAGACGAAGGGGAAGTAAAAACCCGCAAGCGCGCTTTTCGGGAGAAAGAAAAAAAACGAAAGGGGCATTTGAAAGAATGGGGTCATAGGTTAAGTCTTGCAACTCGTCCTCCATTCATCATTGGTCTTCGGGATTCTGTTAAGTACACTTCATTGGGGAAGAACTGCTCGTGTCTGGATTAGGCTTGCTTTGTAAGTGCAATTTAAGTTTCCTGTTATCAACCTCTGGTTCCTTGATCCAAGTTGATTTTAATTTCCTACAATTAACATTTCCTCTTTCAACCTCTGGTTCCTTGATCTAAGTTGATTTTAATTTCCTACAATTTACATTTCCTGTTATCAACCTCTGGTTCCTTGATCTAAGTTGATTTTAATTTCCTGCAATTTACATTTCCTGTTATCAACCTCTGGTTCCTTGATCTAAGTTGATTTTAATTTCCTGCAATTTACATTTCCTGTTATCAACCTCTGGTTCCTTGATCTAAGTTGATTTTAATTTCCTGCAATTTACATTTCCTGTTATCAACCTCTGGTTCCTTGATCTAAGTTGATTTTAATTTTCTTGCAATTTACATTTCCTGTTATCAACCTCTGGTTCCTTGATTAGTTGATTTTAATTTCCTGCAATTTACATTTCCTGTTATCAACCTCTGGTTCCTTGATCTAAGTTAATTTTAATTTCCTACAATTTACATTTCCTGTTATCAACCTCTGGTTCCTTGATCTAAGTTGATTTTAATTTTCTTGCAATTTAAGTTTCCTGTTATCGACCTCTGGTTCCTTGATCTAAGTCGATTTTAATTTCCAGCAATTTAAATTTCCTGCCAATTTTAATTTCTTGCAATTTAAGTTTCCTGTTATCGACCTCTGGTTCCTTGATCTAAGTCGATTTTAATTTCCAGCAATTTAAATTTCCTGCCAATTTTAATTTCTTGCAATTTAAATTTCCTGTTATCAACCTCTGATTCCTTGATCTAAGTTGATTTTAATTACCTGCAATTTATATTTCCTGCTATCAACCTCTGGTCCTTTGATCCAAGTTGATTTTAGTTCAACTTCTGTTGCCAATTTTTAGGTCACCAACTTAAGTGTGCTTTAGCTCCCTAACTTCAAACACCTAATCGTCCAAAATATGAGTCTGAATCTTTACATAATTCCTACACGGGAAATTTTCCCTTTAATAGAAATTATGTAAAGAGGGGCAGTTGTTGACACCATATTTTGGCCGATCCCCAAAATCAATAAAACTTTGAAATCGACCCCCAGTACTAAGTCTCCCTGTGACAGCTAATCACATTTCCGATCCCTCTTTGCTAGACAGTCACATCTCCGATCTCTCCTCACAAAGAATTGAATCAATGTTAAGTCCTCACATCAGTCAAAGCCTTACCAGTCTATTAGATCGCTCAACGATCTCTCAAACCCATTGTCGAATCTCCGGACAAGTCAAGTATATTCCTGATCTCTGTTGGCAAACGAAATAAACTGACAATAGATCTCTTCTTACCAGTTTTATTGCCGATCTCTCTTTCAAAAGTTTAAGAATGATTAAAGGTTCCATACCGGTTTAATGATGACCCCGATCCTAAGTGTTTAAGCCGATTTTGACCAAGCCCCGTTTACCGATCTCATGCTCATTGTGTTTTCCGATCTCTCACACTTAGGTTAATAATCATTTTCAGTTATTTCAACATACTCAGACAATCAAGTGTTTAATAATTTAGAAATTTTCTGATCATAACCATTCATCGAACAAAATTTCATTTCAAAAATTTGTACAAGTCATTCGGCTGGGGGATCACCCCCAGCCTGATCTACATTTTTCTCATTTTCTCTCCCATCCTCGGCCTCCTCTTCGCTTTCCTCCTCGCCTCCGGGAGCCAGGTCGGCCATCCAAGAGAAGTCCTCCTCTAGGTAACGCTTCTGGAGTTCGGCCAAGAGATCTCTGTGAGCGTTCACATAAGCACCGGCTATTCCTGTCACCATCTCTTCATCTTTTGCCTTAAGCTCCTCAGCAAGGTGAGCGACCTGGGCAGCTTCGTTGGCCCGGAGCGCCTGGACTTCTCTAAGGGCATGATCCTTTCACCGTAACATGAGTCTGCTCGCGGCTTATCCTCATAGTACTTCATGCGCCCCTCAATTTGAGATATGTAATCCTGAGCAGATGAGAGTTGGGATCGGAGGGATGCCACTTCTTGACTCTTCTTCTTGACCTCCTTACCCAGGCGATGAGCCTTTTCCCGGACTACGTGCTGGTTCACCAGGCACTTTACATTCAAACTCATAGAGCGAGTCAGGATGTCGTCAAGATTGTCCGAAGACAGTCTGTCCCGATCCTCCCGAAGGCAGATGGAAGACCCCAAGACTTTGGCAAAATCGGGGTTCTCCCGAACAGTCCGGTTGTTCTCCAGAGAAGCGATCAGCACTTGGGCGCCACGAGAAGGGGGCCTCGCAGGAGGTCGAGAACGACCCCCTTCTGTGCTTGGAGCAACTGGAGGAGGTGGAGCCGGCTCTTCCCGTTGAGGAGGAGATCGGATAGCTTCTATGATCGACTGTCCCGAAGGTCGGGGCGGGCCTCCTTGCGTCTCCCCAGGTTCATGGCCGGGTGTTTGAAGTAGTGTCGAACGCTTCATCTCATTTATTTTCCGGGAAATCTCTCTTTCTTTCTTCCGCTCGAACCTTCACCACCGCCATACCGCACAAAAAGAGGCTGAGATCGCTAAGGTCCAAAGATCCGAGAAATAGAAAATACCGATGCCAAGATCGAGAGTCAAGCCCGCGATTTTCGCCGTGATCAACTCCATCATCCAATGATGCAAATTTCTAGCCACCGTGATCTAAACAGAGTACTTTAAAGTGGCAGCTTGATTCTTCGCCCATCACTAATAGGCTTTCCTCCTTGTTCGTGGTAATACGCTCGAATCAAGGGCCCTCGTGCCACCAAATACGGGGGAAGTCCTCAAAGCAGGTCGGATTTTCGCTCCTCAGAATGAAGAAGCGGTTCATCCAATTCTTAAGGGAGGAGGGCAGATCGGTAAAGAGCCCGCAATGAGGCTTTGCTTGAAAGAACCAGTGCTCGCCGCCCTTCGCGAGTTAGCCTGCAGTGTCGGCGAACACCTTAGCCGTAGGTCTGATTCCCTTAGCTCGGCACAGGCCTCGAAAGGCTACTAAGATCCGCCATGAGTTAGGGTGAATTTGGGCAATGCACACTCGGTGAAATTTTAGGACCTCCTTGAAGAAGTCGTCAAGAGGGAACCGAAGACCGGCCTTTAACTGTTCCTCATATACCATAACCATGTCATTCTCTTCAAAGGAGTGATCGGCTCGGTGATCGCCGTGACACCGGATAAGTTCATATGAATCGGGCTCAATGTTGTACTCCTGGCTAAACGACTGCAGATCGGTTTCTTGCAAGATCGATGGCACTCGCCCATAGGAAGATTCTCCCTCCCTGAGGAAGGTACAAGCATTGATGGTGCGGTTCGCCCCCGAGCTGGAGCGGAGACCCTAGAAGGTTCTGGTCGTGTGCTTGGACCAACCACCTCTACTTCATCAGACGACCATGAAACATGGACGGAAGGTGGGCTTGCCGCTCTCTGACCTTCGGCGGCACTCATTTTTAAGGAAAACAAAGAACTTAAAGCTAAAAGAAGGATTAAAACCCTTACCTGAGCTTGAACTAGTCAAGAACTTGAGAAAATGAGAGAACTTTGAAGTTATGAGCAAGAGACGAAAATGACATACAGAGCAAATGGCTAACCCTTTACCCTATTTATACTCGTCCGAGCATTTAATGCTCACGATGTCCTAGGCAATGCATCTTTAACGGATTCGGCCTATTCTCGACACGCCTCTCAAACACTCCAAATTCCATAAAGAGAACGGCTAATTAGAGATCGGCATATTAAGATAAATGTTTCAATTGTGGATCGCTTAAGGGTTGTTCATTAGGAACCAGATCGGATAAACACATCGTAGATCGAAAAATAATCAATGCAATAATAACAAGATGAGAATTGACTTTTATTTCCAAAAGATCGGATTACATCATTTGGGCGATCTCTAGGATCGGAATAATAGAGATCTAAGATGGGGATCAGCATGAGAGATCGTAATAGGAGCGTGGGAGGAATCGAAGGCAAAAGAATAAGACAAATCCCAAATAACCGCCGTAATCGAGCCGAGGTAGTTAAAGCGTGGCATTTAGATCTCCACCGCACACCTAAGAATCGCCCGCATGCCGACAAAGTAGGGTATGTCATGATCGTGTACATCCCAATCTCCACTGTTGATCTCACTTGTAAGGACAAACCCGAACCCTTGGATCAAGAGAGAAGACGACAAGACCGGCGTCTTTCGCTCTTAGCCCTCGATCGTTCGACAAGAGGATTTGAGACCGCTGATTGAAAGAAGAAAAGGACAAATATTCAAGAATAATCTCACTGCTCATTTTGGTTCTCTTTAATTCTCAAGCATCCGATCATGTCCTTCAAAATCCAGACCCTCCATCTCCCTCAAAATAAATCCTGACCCTTCATGGGGAGCACCCGATTCCTATAAATACCTGCCTGAAAACTGTTCAAAGGGGACGAAGAAAAAACAGAGAAGAGGCAGTAACTATAGTGGAATAACTCTGAAACTTAATTCAGTTTGTTACTCTGCTATTTTTTTTTTTTTGAGTTTTCGTAGAAAAAACTTTTGAAACTAGTTTTCTGAAGTGTTTTCTTGCAAAAGGGATTTTTGAATACTGAAATTTTTCATTTTCAGTTCGTTCATTATCCTGTGGCACTCTCACTTTCTGTCTTTGTTATCCTCTATTTCCATTCATATTGTCTAACCTCAACTCACTCATGCTTGTTTATTTTGACCCGTTTACACTTTAACAAAGAATACTTCATTTCGAGGTGAACCATAGTCCTCCGGCTGCCAACCTGCAATCTTGCTACTTTTCGCGATTCTGTAGTTAGTTCAATAGACTCGACTCCCTACAGGTCAGTGTTAATATCGCCATTTTATTAAGTCTAGTTTTCGTTTAACGTATTTCCTTCGTTCTCTTTCTTGTGCCTGTTGTTTTCTTTAAGTTCATGTCATGCTAAAAAATACAAAGGAAAGATATGCTCTAGTTTACTCCTGTGATGGCTAACCCTCACTTTTGTTAACCTTTATTATTTCTGAACACAAGTCATCTAGCCCCGAGTTACGTAGAAACAGCTAGACAAAATGTAGGTAACTGTGTTTAAAATGTCTCTTTGAAAAAAGAGGGTCTAAATAACACGTCAGGGAAATAGCAAAATTGAATCACTAAGCTGACATGGGAGGCGATCCGGCATAATGCCATAAGGCGGAATAAAAAATCAAAACTCATATAAGAAAAAGGGTACAGATAGGATACTGGTAAAGTGACCTTAGGGGAGGTCAGCAAAATTCAGTCTGGCGTCCCTTATTTAGTTACAAAGTACCAACGAGTTAAAAAAAAAAAGGTCTTATTTCGACCTTTGGCACCTTTAAATATTAGAACTCTTAAACTTAGACTCTTATGATATATGGCTGTGTCCAAATTTCGAAGAGGTCGGAAGAGAGTCTTCATCCGTTCCTCAAACAAAATTTTTAACAAATAATTTAAAAGAGATCGGAGGAGAGTTCTTATCCGATCCTCACTTAATTTTATAACGAATAATTTAAAAGATATCGGAGGAGAGTTCTTATCCGGTTCTCAATCTAAAATTTAAAATAAATACTCAAAGGAGATCGGAGGAGAGTTCTTATCCGGTTCTCAAACTAAAAATTTAATAAACATTTAGAAAGGAGATCGGAGGAGAGTTCTTATCCGTAATCAAATCAAAATTTTAATAAACACTTAATAGAGATATGAGGAGAGTTCTAATACTGTATCAAATCAATTATAATATAACGAGAATCGGAGGAGAGTTCTTATCTGGTCTCAATTCATAATTTTAAAAAAATTTAATAAAAATCAGAGGAGAGTTCTTATCCGGTCTCAACTCAAAATTTTAATAAATATTAAAGAGTTCGGAGAAGAGTTCTTATCCGATCCTTAAATTAAAATTTAATAAAATATTCCTTTCAAACAAAATTAACATACAACAATAACTCACTAAGGTTGTCTCATTTACTTATGTATCTGGGTGATCCGAATTTAGTGAAAAATTAAATTTTCCTTTTGACAAAAGGATTAACATGTCCATTCAAGCCCTCCTAACTAATGCAAAGTTAAATCTACTTACCCTTATTAAGGGACGAGGTGGGGTGCCTAACACCTTCCCTACCCGTTTACGGACCCCGAACCTAGAATCTCTGTCTTGAAGTGGTTTCATTTCAATCTATTTTCACAAATGGTTTTCTTTAGTTTCCCTCAAAACTAAGGTGGCGACTCCTCACTCTTTCCCACTTCGGTGAGGGTTCGTTCAGGCTACCGCAAAACACCTTGCGACACATATTATGGTCAAATCTCCTCAAATGGTCTACTAATTGACCATTAAAATGTTCTCTAACAATTTCATAAGCCAAATCAATTTTCACTCCCCAAAATCCTAGCTTCACATTATGTTTTCTACAAAATGCCTTAGTTAGCATACCAACTTATTATTCGTATGTTTATAAACTTCCAACATGATTCTAGTTCACTTCAAGCTCATCAAAAACACTCCCTCCTATTCCATAGCTAGGGCAGCCGAAATTCATGTACACATACACATGAGTTTTTGTCCATTTAGATTACAATTTCTTAGTAAATTCAAGTCCCTAATCATGAATTTAAAGAGTTTTGGGGATATAGATGCACTAACCTCTTTGCTCAACATATTGAGCTTGTGAAAACTCTAGAATTCCTCCTCTTTGTAGCTGCCTAGAGCTTGCTTAGGGTGTGTAGATTAATTTTTGTGAAGATAACTTAGGGTTTTGGGGTGAGGGTTGAGAGATCTTCAAGCTTGAGTGAGGAAGAAAAATGGAGGTTTGCTTCTTGGCTATGGTGCGGCTGAAATGGAGAAGGAGATGGCTGCCCATGTTTTTTTCTTTTCCTTTGGTCTTTATTTACCTCTTTTATTAGTTAGATAAATGATAGTTTAAATGTGATTGGTGGACAATTTTAAATGACATCACATTGATGTCATAATTTGCATATATTGTATTTTTCTTTTCTTTTCATTTCTACTAACTTTCAATTCATTTTTCATCAATATTAATTCATATTTTAGTTCATAATAATTATTTACTTAACTGGACAAGTAGGTCAAAAATCACCTCCGAAGGCGAAATGACCAAAATGCCCTCCGTTTGGCTTAACGGGTCAAAATTGGCTGTACCGATTGAAAATTTTTTCTAGGTATTTTCTTGGCATTCTAATGCCATGGGAACCTCAATAACCCTTTTCTGGAGTCCCAAAAATTATTTTATAATTTTTCCCCTGGGTCTAAGGCTCTCGTTGAGAACCGCACTTCTCTCGACACCCTTCGATTGGGCACCGGCTCATTTAACTTGGTTGTATTTTATTTCTAAAATTTTTACTAAATTTTTCTTATTAATATTTGAGTTAATTATGGTCCCTCACTTAAGTTTAATTATTTTTCCAGACGTTCTAGCTGTCCGGACCGACACCGGTCACCGGAACAGTAGAATGTACAGAGTTGTTATCGGGAGGGTGTTACATGCTTGTAGTGGACAAGCTAGAGAGACTTCATTTAGGGAACGTCATCCTTAGGCAGAAAGAAGCAAGGGAAGAATCGGGTGAATCCTCACAGGCCCAGGAGGAAGCACAGGAGCCACTGCACCATGAGTCCCCCGCTAGAGTACCTCCATACACACCACCACCCACAGACCCTGTCCTCGCATACCTTCAGCACATGGAGACCACCTTAAACAATAGGATGTAGGCACTTGAAGATAGCCTCCAAGAAGCACACACCAAGCTCGATATGATAATTGAGAGGTTCAATGCAGAGGGACCATCATCACCATCAGAGAATTTGTAGAATTAGGACTTTAGGATAGGTTCTTTCATGTAAAACTTATATGCCTTAGTCCTAAACTGTGTTTATAGGTCTCTAATCCTTGCTATTTTTATCTCAACTTTAAACTCTTAATACATGATATGCTTTTTTGTAAATTTTTGTGCTATCTCTTAATTTTGCATATTGTGTTGCCATTGAGGACAATGTCAGATTTGAGTTTGGGGGTACATATGCATTTCATGCATTGCATTCACCTTACATTTCATTACATCTCCTAACTATATCCATAATATACTAGTGTATCAAAAATCCAGAAAATTTTGCAAATTTTGAGAATTTCAAATGGTTTTTTAACTTAGAATTATAACTATAAATATTAATAAGTTAATGATTGGACTCCATGGAATTGAGGAATAAATGTATCTGGATAGGCAAAAAGGTTTTAATATGTTGTTTGCGAAAAAACTTAATCACCTTAGTAAAGCTAAAATAGTTAAATCACTTCATAGCTATTAATATGTCACATTGAACTTGCAAAATTAGGAGAAGATTTTTGAAATACAAAAAAACCTAAAAAAAAAAAATTGCCTCACTAGCTCTAGAACATGTCTCATAGACCTATCAAGGAGAAATCCTAGCATGTGCTTGACAAAGAGATAATTAAGGCATTATTTGATGCAGCCTCATTAAGCCTTAGCCACCCCTAATTACAATATATCCCTTGTACCCAACTTGAGCCTATATTTTTACCTATATGATTTTCTTTGTTTACCCACAATTATCTACCTAGCCCCTAGCCTAAACACTATCCATTACCCTTTTTGAGGAAAGCCTAATGCATAAAAGGATAAGTATTTCAAGTACAAAAAGAAAAAAAAAAGATGGGGAGAAGGTATGGAAACCAAGAAGAGTGTAAGTGTGCAATTGAAATTAAGGAAAAATTTGCCTTTCCAACCCAACAAAAGCACTGAGTTTGGGGGAGAGGACAAAAAGGAACATCTCTAAAAAAAAAAAAAAGAGAGAGAGAGAGAGAGAGAGAAGATCCCAAAAGTATTTGAAAGTATGCTTAGCACTATAAAGAATCCTTCTTCCCCACACAAAATCAATTGAATAAACTTGGTATACTTAGAACTTTATACATGAAAGCTATCCTCATATTTGCATTCCTTAAAACCCTTCATTGATAACCAAATCATTATCCCTTAACCCCATTAAAAGCTTTCTAAAGAACTTTTGATCTTTTGGAAGTGTGTGCTACATTAGTGGAGATAGGAAATTGAAATATGCTTATGGAGTTGAAATTAGATCAAACTCACCAATAATCTTCAATAGAGGCAAATTTGGGGGAGTAAGTATTTCTTAAGTCTATCCTGATAAAACAAACTATTTGTGACTTACTAGTGGCCTTACATAGAGGAATAATTAGTCAAAACACCATGAAAAGGGTGAAGCTTTAAACAGGTAGCTATTGAAACCCTTATGCCTTGAAAGAGGGTAGTTGGTATGAAGGATTGAAAGAGTTCAATTATATGCATACTGAATTTATGGTTATGTTTTTGAGTTTTCCCCTAAAAATGTGTTCTAGAAAGGTTTTAATTTGCTTGAGGATAAGCAAAAGTTTGAGTTTGGTGGTATTTGATACACCTGTATTATATGAATATTTTTAAGCACATTTGTACAATATTTCATAGCATTTAGATAGTTAATTTCATGCATAATCATCAAATTCATTAACTTTTCTAAATTTAATTACTCTGCACTAAATTCTATATTTTTTGCATATTTTTCAGGTGTTTTGAGGAAGTTTCAAAGCATAGAAGTAAAGAAGGAAGCTTGGAAAAACTCAAGAAGAAGAGCATTATTGCTGATACACTTTACAAGGGTCGTGTAAACATACCATAGACTCATGTAACTTGCTGCCAAGAGAAAACCAAAGAAGTTAAAGAGGAAGCACAGTACATAGGATGTGCAACACGGCCCGTGTAACCTGCGGAGACCCGTTTAAAATTCTGCCTAGCAAAGCTTGAAGAATTCCCAGAAGAACAACAGAACACGAACCATGTAATTAGACCCATGTAACTAGCCAAGATCCGTGTAATCTTTTGACCAAATACAAGATGCAGCCTTGAAGTTCTAGTAAGTTACACGGCCCTGGGCCGTGTAGTGACACACGGACCATGTATCAGCCGATAACCAGTTTATTGATTTGATTCCAGCTATAGTTTTTACACTTAGAACAGACTTCTAATGCCTTTGAGACTCTAAAAACCTAACCCTAGGACATTGAATATAAATAGAAGCAGCAGAAAATAGATAAAAGATCCCAAATATGATCATCGATCTTCATAGACACATCTTCATCATTCTTTTCAAGCCGTTTTCAAGAACAGTGCATTAGCATCAAAGAAGAGCCCTCAGTCGAAGTCCCACAAGTTCAAGTCTGCAGAGAATTCTCTTCGGTTCTTTTATTCTATTTCTTTAGGCTGCTTTTATGTTCTTTTATTTTACTTTTGTTATGTTTGCTAAACTCACTATGAGTGAGTAGTTTTTTTATTATGGAATTAGGAGAGTAACGCTTGTAATCATTATTATGGACAAATATTGAGTTTTATCTATTGGGTTTGAGTTTTGTTCTTTGATTTAATGTTATGTGTTCTTAATGCATGTTATGTGTTGGTACCCACTTAGACATGATATAAGATACTAATTGAAAAATTGAAAGGTGAAGGTTAGTATTGGAAAATTAGAATATTGAACTTAGGAAATCTGACCTAGAGATAGGTTAAAATCCTTCATGGAATTCCATAATTAATCATAGATCTTAAAGGGTTTTTATTAAAACTAATCGCCAACGAAAGTAGGGTTTAGCTCTAATTGAAATACACCTTCGGTGCCTTGAGAGAGGACCTAGGATACCCTAGGATTAATTTCCATTAAAGCAACGACCCTTAATCCAATGAATAGACAAGAATGAATCCATAATAAGATTAAAGTGTGAAATCTTAATTCTGAAATTGTTTTAATAGTTTGTTTTGTTTCAAGTTCATTGTTCTCTTAGTTTTTAGCACTCAAGATAAATTAGATTCACTCTCCCATTATATTCGATAGCCTAGACTTTCATAATTACCGTGTAACTTGGTACTTGCTAATTAAATATCTCGTGGGACGATACTCTACTCAATACTTTATTGCTTGTTAGCGATCCGTGCACTTGCGGGGTTGTAAAACCAACAAACAATAATGTCCTCAAAGAAATTGGAAAACCATATATATGAAGTTTAATATGTCATTATATTATTTTACATATTTACTTATATTATATCAATTGCCCTTTCAAATTTTTAGTAATGCAAATAGTATGTATTATCATATTATATTATATGAAAAAGTAATAAAAAATTAGATTAAAAAAATTTAAATAATGAGTACGTACAACAATACAAACTATGATATATATAAAAATGGAAAAGAGGGAGACCAATTGGATTGCCAAAAAATTTCTTAAGTTTTTATATTATTTACAATTATATAATTTTCATTATTCAAATTAATTTCAAAATTTATATAAATTTAAAATTTTTAGTCTACTTGTATTTAATTTCTACTCAATTCAAAATAAAATTTTATAAAAAGAGTTAACTAAAATTAGAGGTTCATGCTTTCTATATTAGAAAAAGTTCATATGGAATTTTTTCTTTTTAAATGATCGATGTTTATAAAAATTAGTTAACTAAAAAAATTATAAATTAACTTTTTTTTTCTAAAAACAATTCAAATTTTTTGTTTAAACATCAATATTCAATTTGGATTGAAATCCAAAGTGTTATAAATGCTACACCTGTGAAAGGTATGAATTAACATTTTTGCGGTCATTTTGATTGTTTAAGGAATTTTTTAAATTTCTTTATTTTTTGATAGAGAAAAGTTTACAGATAAAAGAGATATCTCTATTCTAAGGCCATGAAAAGCCTACAGACCATTGGGAATTTATAGTTGGGCTTACGTATCGCCTGCCCACAAGGAACTTCAATAATATTCAGTGGAATTCGAATTTGAGATGGGGTGCATCAAGAGCCAAATCCTTGATCTACCATAAATTAGTATTATAATAATAAAGAACTAATTTTATTTTATTTTAATTGACTATTGAAAATCAATTTATGTTAAATATTAATAAAATAAAAATACCCTAAAATTAAGAATCTTTTTTTACTACATGTGTAAATCCACCAAGTTCCAGTGTTGGAAGTTCCCACCGTAGGGAGGAACATCAGTGGAATCTAGTGTTTCGAGGATAAGTGGACGTGGTGGTATGAGCCTTCAATGTGTTTTAAGTGTATGATTAGAGAGTTAGAGTGAGGGGGTGGGGAGAGAAGGGGGGGCACAGAGTTTCTTTTAGAGGCAATAAGACTTTTAGCTGTCGAAAGTACCTCTGGATCTTGAATAAAGCTTTCTAATTTTCCTTTTCAAGTATGATTTTTAGCCCAAGTCTCTGTTTCCTTCTATTCCTCCTTCTTTTTGAGTTATTTTTAATCAATTGGATGTGTTCTTGCTAGATGTTAGTGGGGTTTCAACTATATGAGGAGGAAATGTAACACCCCTAAGTTCTAGAGTGCTCTCATTGCTCCGGTGACTGTCAGTCCTGGACAGCTAGGATGCCTAGAACCGTACCTTAATATGAGTGAGGAGACATAAAATAATGAAATACAAGAAAAGAAAACACAAGAAAAACAAAGGAAAAATCATAGCAAAGAAATGTGACCAAGTTAAGCGAGCCGAGAATCCTAGCGATGGGTGACCGCACCGGGAAGTCACAGCGTGGACCGTTGACTAGCCCTAGACTGCGGGGAACCCTGGAAAACATTTTTAGGACTTAAATAGACCCTTATTGAAGAATAAATATCATTAGAAAGATCAAAGAAAAATTAAATAATTAGTACAAAGAAAAGTGAGAAATCGAAAAAGCATAAAACCCAGATTATCGAAAAATCGGGAATGCCACCCGAACAGGGGCATTATGGTCATTTGACATCCCGAATTGTCTTTTGACATAAATTTCCATTAAAAATAAATAATATTACACTTAGAAAATAAAATGAAAAATTAATTTAGTGGTACCTAAAGTAAATAGTGAGAATTAAGGGTTTAATGTGGGATTAAGTGAAAGTTTAACATATTATATGATTAAGTGAGTGAGTGGGCCACTAAAGGAATAAACTAAGAGTTAAGTGGGACATGTGTACACCTAAAATGCAATCAGAAACTTCATCTTCTCCAAATGCTCCATCCATGCCGAATTGAAGGAAAAGGAAAACTCCATGGCCATTTTCATCAAGCTCACTTAACACCCTCCATTTCAACTCCAATCCCTTAAGTGGCTTCATGAAAGTTTGTCTACTCATCACAAGGAAGAGTTTGATACCAAATTTGAGAAGTTTAAGCAAGGTTTAGCAAGTTACAATTAAAGGTAAGTTTACATTTTTGAGAATTCCTTTGTTAAACTTTATGTTCATGTTATGGGTGTTAGTTTTGTGAAGGAAATTTTAAAGTTTAAATAGTTATTGAGATAGCCATTTTTGGACAGCCATGGGGTCACGCATTTAATGATTTATTATGCATATAATTGATGAGAAATAATGTTGATCATGGTGATTTAATATCCTAGTGAATTATTTCACATATATATGGTGATTTATGCACTTGGATGGGAATTGGTAAATTGTAGGGCACTTTGATGTTGAAGGACAATTTTCGGCAGCTTGGGAACACTTGAGTAAATGTATGTATTCATGGAAGTGTAGGCAGAATATTGACCTTGAAGGATTGATGGATATGTATGTAGATTGATATTGTAAAGTGTATGTAAGATTTGTAATGGTTAGGTGTGTATGTAATGGTACTTAGAACTTGTAAATGTGAATTATATTTGGTGTGTTGAGGGTAATTGTAATCTGCCCAAAGTAATTTTAATGTAAAGTAGAATATGCTTTTGGTAATGTACCAAAACAGATTGGTAGAGAAGTGAACAAATTGCAAGGTAAATGTGTGTAATTGATGTGTGTTAAGCAAAGTAACCAAGGGCAGTGTACATTTTAGCCAATAAGTTTAAATTTGTAACCTCAATTAGTATGAGACCAGTTTGAGGTGAAACTAGGCACAAAATGTGCCAACTTTCATTGAGAAACCATACCAAAATTCTGCTTGCAAGGTGACCTAAGAAAATGACCAATTCGGATTAGGTGCAATTAGGACCTGAAAAATGACCAATTGGGCAGCAGTGAGTGTTTAGGCCATAACTCACTCAAACCAGGTCCAATTGACCTGAAATTTTAACCAAGAATAGTTAAGACCCATACCTACAAGTCTTATGAAGACACCAAAGCCCAGAAATGACCATAAGCAAGTCAAACAACTTGCACAAGTTCGGGTCCAAAAACTGGCCGAACCAGAATTGACCAATTTGACCTAAAATTAACCTAATTTGGTACCATTTGACCAGCAATAGTGTAATGACCATAACTCGGTCTACTTAACTCGGATTGACCTAAAATTTTGCACCGCGGTCCATAAGACCTAGATCTACAAGTTTGTAGTTTCAACCGAGACCCGAAAACCGAGGGAACTAGATCGTCCGGCTAGGTCAAACCAGTGTCCCGGAATCCAACAATTTGCATTAAAATGCACTAAACAAGGAAATGACTTTGGTAAAACGTACCAAACCTAAAACCCTATCGAGTGTGACAAATTAACGACACTAAAACCTAATTTACCTAAAACGCAACGAGGGTCGGTATATTAGGTGATTAAGTGAATAATTGAGTTCAGTGCATTATTTACCAAACACCATCAATAGAGACAGTTTAATTTAGCACTGAAACACTTCAAATTGTGTTTCTCAGTTAACAAGGACTCAGCAAAAGGGAAGGAAACACTGAGTCCAGACCAGGGGGACAGTCATCAGAGGTTTGTGCACAACTAGTTTTCAACTGATTTTGCTCTGAATACTATTTCATATGATTAACTGTATGTTATTGTTTTAAGTTGTATTTGTGCACAACTAGTTTTTAACTGATTTTATTTCAATATTTCATATGATTAAATGACATACTTTTCTTATGTATTATGTTTAACAAGCATTGGATTTAATTCAATGATTATTGAAAATTGTTATAGTATGTATGAATTTAGCTTTGTGAAATGGTATTTCCACAAGTATTAAGCATTGTTATGGATTGAATAAATTATATTTTGGAAAATTGTGATAGAACATGTTTTGAATTGTGATGGTAATTTTCATGGAAAAATGCAAATTTATGATTTGAATTGTGATGAGCATAAAAATTATTGGATATTGGAATTGACTTTGAATCGAATTATATTGTGATTTATGCTCACTAAAAGGATTGTGATATTGTTTTATATCTCACTATAGATGCTTGACTAGGTTATTACCCGTCCCTCTCATTTGTTGAGAAGACAATGGAGTTAGTTGTGTTTTGATTACCATGGTACGTGCACAGGCTTAGATTTTCCTCTGATTTGAGGTTAGATCTAAGTTTATTTTATCGTTATGGCCCTTGCGGAAGATTCATTATTGTGATGGTACTGTGCACGATGATTCGACCTCCCCGACCATAGGGAGTTAGAATCTGATTCGACCTCCCCGACCATAGGGAGTTAGAATCACATCGAATATGGCCCTTTCGGATTAGTCTTGCATATTAGTGAGATAAAGATTGATTTTTGAGATACAGAATGGCTTTTGAATGGTAAGAAGTTGTGATTTCAATTATGATTTATGTATAATTGATTTTGTTGGAATTACTTAAAAGGATAATCATGATTTGATAAATTGAATTGTGCTCCAAATCATTTATGCAAATGATTTACATTATTGGCAATGAATATTTTGAGTTGTGAAATTTGATGGAGTATTCAGATTCCCAAATTATTTACTGTAAATTTTGTCAATGTATATTGTACTATGTTTTAAATTATAGTTGTGCACCACTGAGTTCACCACTCAGCGATAGCTTTGTATGCTGTCGCAGGTAAGAAGAGCATAGAGCAGTAAGTAAATTTCGTTGAAGATATATTCAGATAAGCTCCAGGTATATCAAAGGTATAACCATGTACATAGGTTTTGATGTATGCATGTAATAATATGTATGTAAATTATTTGAGCAGTTGTATAAAAACTCTTATAAAATATTTTGGTATGTAATTAAATGTAAATTATCGTGAATGTAAATTTGAGATTTCATTTACTTAAATAGTTTTGTATTATATTTCTTGTATCTCAGTCTTTGAAAAATCACTATGGATTTGAGTTGAGAAATATGTTGTGTTGAGAAAAATGTTGGAGTTGAGATTTGCAAATACATATTGAAGTGCTTTTTACAGGTTTTCTGAAGAACTGTTTTGTCCAAAATATAGATGGCACTCTGCCAAAATTTTTACAGAAATTCCAAATAAACCAAATGAGTTAGTTGTTTCACTTCAGTTCACCAAAGTCTTTAACACCTGTAAATAGTGCTTACCACTGTAAAAGAAGTAAGAAAAGTTTTTAAAATCCCTTGTAGTGTATTTAATGGGTTATCAGTAGACGGAGTTGGTAATTCATTAGGTATACTACGGGATCATGTTACATCATACAGAGGGGTAGGGTATGACAGGAAAGTTCATGCTAATAGCAAGTAAGGTTCAAATCTTCAGAGAGGTAAGTTTTTCCTTATTGCATGTTGTTAGTAGTATGCCCTAGAGCATATCATTTAGAATGTATCTTGTACATGTTTTTATTAATAAAAGGCATTTTCACTTTTCCGTTTACATAATATATTTATGTGTAATAGAAAAGGTCTATTGATATTTTGTTAGAAATTCTATTCTTAAGTTGTTAAGAATATGAGTAATAGTATTTCTAGCACAAAGTATCATAAATAGGTTCACAATCGAGGATACTTCATAATAAGGACATGACTTATCCAGTAAGATTGTATTCATGTTTGTTCCCAAGTTATTTATATGAGATATAAATAAGATGCAATGGTGAGTCTCATGCCATATAACAAACATGATAGGCACTTATACATGATAAGTAGGCTGAACCAGTGACATTTATGACAATCACATGGAGTTTACCCTTGTCAATGTATTGCCATAAATCATATCAGTGCATATAATATTTAGACCTGAGATAGCATAGTTATCTTGTATATAGGTGGTTTGAGTTTGATACTGCTTTCATACTTGTACTGTGTATGGGTATATGGGCATGTGTTGGCTCTTACTAGTTATATATGGAGGTAGGTGTTGATCAAGATGGAATCTGTTCCTCTAAGTAAATAGGGATAAAATCCTATGCTCATTTAATTGTTCTTGATGTTTCAAGTTCCTGGCCAAGACAGATAGATTTAATCATAAAAGAGTTTCTGATGAGAAAATCTTTTTAATCAAGAACTGGAATTAAAAGAGAACATAACATTCATAGCAAATGGAGATTGACATAAACCATGACTCCAGCTCGAATTGGGATTTTGTAACATAGAGATTCTAGTGCATGCTAACATATGATTATAGGTTCATTTAAGGTAAACCTTATTACTAATTGGGTGGCCATGGCATACTATGCTAGATATTAACCATGGTCTATGAGGTGCATAAAATGATTTAGAGAAATCATTTATGGTAAGAAAGAGTTTTGATGATATTAAGAGTTGATATCATGTCTCATTGCCAATTAGTGATGAGCCTAGTAAGTCACACATATACACAAGTAATCACCAAATTAAATATAATTTAATTAATTAATTAAAGAGTTTCATCGATTAATTAAATAGGTTTGGTTTGCAATTAGATTGCAAAGTCCCTAGCATGGCTTGAAACCAAATCTAGGTTATTGGATGTATAGTATAAGTTAAATTTATATTTAAAGTGTTTAAATATGAATTTAGTTAATGAAAAATTAATTAATAGAGATTAATTAATTAATTTATATTTGATATAAATTGATTAAAAGAATAGAAATAATTATTTTAGGTTGAGAACTCAAAATTAAGACACAGGGGTATTTTGGTCATTTCACAGGGTGACATGTGGCACCATGAGATGGTGACACGTGGCACTACACATAAGCTTGCCATATGTCTTTTAATCATGTAAGATGATCAAAGTCAAGATTAAATATAGGTTTGACACTTGGCACAATGTGATTGGGTCAATTAAACTTAGAGCCAATCAGAAGGTGACATGTGGCAAGGGTTTTAAGTGGTGACCTAGCTATATAAGTGTAAGGATGAAAGAACAAAAATATAAGCTACTCATTCTTCTTTGGTGCCACCACCCTTGGCTGCCTCTTCTTCTCTTCTTCTTCATCTCTCAACAATTCAAATAGATTAGCCAACAATATCTTGAATTAAAAATACTAGAAATCATTTCTAGTGTCCTATTTATATCTGTAATCTTTCAAAAGGCAAAACCTGATTTTCTAATTGATAGAAAAAGCTTTAGAAGCTGTTCAAGGGACTGCCATTGGTGATTTTGGTGTGGACAAGCTAGAGGGACAATATCTAGTGTCCTAGGCGCATCCCAAAGGTGCCAAACACACTACATTGCATCAAAAAGGTTAGCGCACTTGTTCTTGATCTAATCTAGGGTTCTAAAGAATTAATTTGTTAATTTTAAAATCTTAAATGGAAAATGTAGATCCAAAAATATATTAAAAGAGTTTTAATATACTGTTTATCATTGAAATCAAATAGATAAAAATGAACCTTGCATGATGCATGTGACCCTAGATGAAAATTTTTGAATTTTAATGATCTAAACTTGTGTTTTTCATGCTTTCGCTCCTTCAATTGATATCAGAGCCACTATATTTGCCATTTAGATTATTGATTATATGATTTAATTGTGTGGTATGATCATGAGATGATAGATCCATTGCTAGTTGCAAAGGAATGGTGGAGGCATGGTGATGAACACCAATGGTGCGCACACTTTGTGGTCACCAAAGTGGTGCCCATGGTTTGTCCTTGGAATCTACAATTGTTACATGTTCTAAGGTTCATCCTATGACTAATTAAAATGTTTAATTAGTTGTTTTAATCACAATTAAATTTTGATTCAAATCTAAATTTTAAAAATTGTTTAAATGTGATTCAAATCTGAATTTTTAAAGTTGTTTGAATGTGATTCAAATCTGAATTTTAAAAGTTGTTTGAATGTGATTCAAATCTGAATTTTAAAAGTTATTTGAATGTGATTCAAATCTAAATTTTAAAAGTTGTTTGAATGTGATTCAAATATGAATTTTTAAATTTGTTTGAATCATATTCAAATATGGATTTTAAAGTTGAATATGAGATATTCAATTTAATTTAAGTATGTATGTTTTTTTTAATTGTTAAATAGTGATATGCATGATGGATGATCATGAACTATAAAAGACCAATGTGATTGGATTTATTTCTTTTATGTTTCTTTGGGTTGTAAATTAATTAATTTATTTTAATTTATTTTTGGGCATGTATTATTAAGGTTGTAATAATTTTGGGTTGTAATTTTATTTATTTAGTTCTTGTAAATTCACCTTGGTATGCCAAGGATTACTATGTAATTGGATTGCAAGAAGATCAAGGAGGTCAAGAGCATTGGTGGGACCAGTGGGAGGAATTCAAGATCAAGTGTTGATTATGTACTCCTTCAGCAACTCTTGTAATATGAATGAATGAAATGCACCTAGGAATGCCCTGATTCAATTCTTGGTGGCTCAGAATTGAATCCCTTAGAAAGTCCATGTCATACCATATTTATTATCCATGAATGCATGAGATGTATGGAAATGTATGCAAGTATATGATATATGCATGCTAATTAGATAATGTACAAAGTGAGACCTTAATAGTAATTAGGACAACGACAAAATCTTCCAAACAAATGATTAAGTTGGATATGCTATAATTAAAATAATTATAACATGGGCCCTCCATTGAAGCAATTATTTTAAGAAATTTTAAATAGTTGCATATGATGCAATTAATTTAAGAGATTTTCTTAAGAATAATTGTTAAGCATGAGATGTTGTAAATATATAAATGGTTTGGTGGCCAATAATGGATGTGTTTGAGGACATTAAAATTATTTGCATGTTTACTGGCTCAATAGGATCAATTTAACTAATGCAAGATAAGTCAATAATGGATGTGCCTGAGATTTTGGGCATTAAGGGCTAGGTAAAGGATTGAACCTCACATGAGATGTGATGGGCAAGGAGTTGCTCACTTATAGTTTATTTTGATTCCAATAATGGATGTGTTTGAGGATGATCAATAGAATTATAAGAATTCAATCACCTATTAGAAATTCATCCAACTAGGATTTCTGTTTTCTACTTTGAAAGTGTAGGAATCGCTAAGTTAGTGGTAGGACCAATTTGATTAAAAGACCATATTCATTTTGGTTAATTACATGATACATTTACTAATCAATTTGGTTATTTTCTGTAGTTAATTTTCTGATAATAATGAGCACACCACAACCACCACCATCCAATATCTTTGCAAGCGTACTTGATCGCAGTAGGTTGACAGGACCTAATCTATCTGATTGGCTAAGAAATTTGAAACTTGTCCTGAACCTTGAACATATAGGATATGTTCTAGACTCAAATGTTCCTGGTCTCTTACCTTCAGAGGCCACACAAGAGGAACATGAAACTTTGGACAAATGGAAGGAGCATGATATGAGAGCCAAGTGTTACATGCCTTTTCAAATTCACTAATATCCAAAATTTATTCTGATTACAATATCCATTGACAATCACTAACTGTAACATCTTTGCCCTCATCTAAAGCAATTTAATTACTGTAACTTACTTTTAGGTCCTCTTGCCTTACATTAAGTAGGCTCGCCAATTAACTTTATAATTTATAGTGTGTTAGAAAATACTTTTCGCCTATAAACTCTTCCAAAACTAATTTCACTTATTATCACAATCCTTATCTTAAAGGACTAATCACTAATGCATCAAAATTTATTCTCCTGTAAAGGAATAAAAACAGAATATATAGTTCTAACACTAACATAAAAGTAGGCAGACTCCAGGTTAAACAATACATAAACGAAGAGTGCCATCCTTCTTCTTAACAAACAATAACACTAACAT
Organism: Hevea brasiliensis; assembly: GCF_030052815.1. Classification (NCBI taxonomy): domain Eukaryota; kingdom Viridiplantae; phylum Streptophyta; class Magnoliopsida; order Malpighiales; family Euphorbiaceae; genus Hevea; species Hevea brasiliensis. Next base: position 20,661,127 of record NC_079493.1, on the reverse strand, counting down.
AAAAGTAGGCAGACTCCAGGTTAAACAATACATAAATGAAGAGTGCCATCCTTCTTCTTAACAAACAATATTGGCTCTCTCCATGGTGACACACTAGGGCGGATGAAGCCCTTTTCAAGTAGTTCTTGCAACTGTACCTTCAACTCCTTCAACTCTGCTGGTGCCATTCTGTATGGTGTTATGGAGATTGGATCCACACCAAGCATAACATTAATTTCAAACTGCACCTCTCTTTCTGGCAGTAATCCTAGCAATTCATCAGGAAACACATGTGGAAAGTCATATACTGTAGGGATGTCCCTCAATGCTGAACTCCCCACTTAGGTGTCTACCACATGTGCCAAGTATCCTACACACCCCTTTTTGATCATTTTTCTGGCTAGTGCAGCCGAAATGACGTTTGATGGAAATAGCTACCTCTCCCCATGTATTACCACATCACTGTACTGAGGGAGACCAAAAGTGACTGTCTTCAGTCTACAGTCAATCATGGCGTGATGCCTGGCTAACTAATCCATGCCCAAGATGATATCATAATCTCTGAAGGGCATTTCAATGAGATCAGACAAAAAAGTATGTCCTTGTATCACCAAAGGATAATCCCTATACATTCTATTAACCCTGACCTCTTGTCCTAACGGACTTGTTACTAACACCTCAAAGTCCATTTTTGTACATGGAACATTAATGCAATCAATGATGCTAGCACTCACATAAGAATGGGTAGAACCCGGATCAAATAACACAAACACATCTTGATTAAAAGTTGAGAAGGTACCAGCCACAGCATCAAATGTCTCGACTTCTTCTCTCTGTCTCTTTGCGTAGACTCTGACTGGAGGACTGTTTTGCTTTGATTGTTTCACTGTGCCTTGGCTGCCTTCTGGGTTATCTCTACTCCTGCCTCTACCTCTGCTAGGTGGTTGTGAACCTCTGGTGACAGGGTTCTGAACTAACCCTTCAGCAGTAGTAGATATATGTCTGGGCTATCTCTATTTGACTTGCTTATGGTCATTTCTGGGCTTTGGTGTCTTCATAAGACTTGTAGATATATGTCTCAACTATTCATGATAAAAATTTCAAGTCAATTGGACCTGTTTTGAGTGAGTTATGGTGAAAACACTAACTGCTGCCCAAATGGTCAATTTTCAGGCCTTAAATGCACTAAACCGGATTTGGTCATTTTTCAAGTTACCTTACAAGCAGAATTTTGGTAAGCTTCTTTCATGAAAGTAGGCACTTTTCGTGCCTAGTTTCACCTCCAATTGGTCTCATACCAATTGGAGCCACACACTTAAGGTTCTAGGTCCAAAACATAAACTGCCTTATTGCATTTTGTTCATTACCCATTAAAGGATACATTTAACACTTACCAAACTACACATTCATGCCAATTCTGGTTTGTACCATAACCTAAACACATTTTACTTCACATTTTTGGTCATTTTGGTAGCTTATAACCACACTCAATATGCTCCTTATAGTACATAATTTATCAAGTCTAAATTACAACAATTTAACTACATAACCAAACTCATTCACATGTCCAAACTCAAACCCTTATACACATGTACAAGCTGCCACAACAAGTACCATAATTCAACCATAATATTCCATAAACCAAAACATAAAGCAGCATATTTTTGGTCTACAATTCAGGCTGCCGATTCATACCTCTCCTTGGATTAATTTCCAAGCTTCCAAAATCAAGTGTACATTCACATATATCTAATATACATCACCAAATTTATTCCTACACATACAAACACTTCATCAACACTTTAATCTACCATTTACATACAAGAATAAACTGCCCTTAAGGAGTTTCCATGGTTGCGAAAAATAAACATCTCCCTTAGAACATCAAACTCCAAAATTCTTTCCACAATTCAAGTACTCATAACATCCTCACAAACTTTAATCAAGCAATAATAAAAAACACATACTTACCACTTTTGAAACTCTTCAAAACCTCACCAAAACTTGATCTTCTTGCTGCCTATCTACTGCCCAAGTGGTGTAGAACAATTTTAGTGAAGGAAAAGGTAAGAAAATTGGCTTGGAGATGAAGGGATAAAGCTTGCATGAAGCTTGTAACAAATAGCCATGGAGGTTTTCTTCCTCCTTGGTCTTGGCTGGATTTTGAGATGTAGAAGAAAGCGACTTTCTGCTGTCCAAAAATCAGATTAATGGTCCACTTTAGGTGTTAGTGGACCACTAAGTGGAAATATAATGTTAATTTAATCTTAAGGTTTCATTTTCCCACATTTAACTCCCAATTTTTGCTATTTAAACTATGTACCACCAATTTAATTTTTCATTACATTTTTCAAGTGTAATATCATGTATTTTTAATGGACATTTAGGTCAAAAGACAACTCGGGTGTCAAATGACCACAATGCCCCTGTTTGGGTTGCATTCTCTATTTTTCGATAACACCGAGTTTTGTCCGTTTTTCGATAACACCGAGTTTTGTCCGTTTTTCGATTTCTCACTTTTCTTTGTGCTAATTAATTAATTTTTCTTTGATATTTCTAATGATATTTATACTTCAATAGGTCTTTATTTAAGTCCTAAAAATATTTTCCATGGTTTCCCGCGGTCCAGGGCTAGTCAACGGGCCACGCCACGACTTCCAGGTGCGGTCACCCATCGCTAGGGTTCTCGGCTCTTTTAACTTGGTTACATTTCATTGCTATTATTTTTCCTTTATTTTTCTTGTATTTTCTTTTCTTGTATTTCATTATTTTATGTCTCCTCACTCATATCCAAGTGTAGTTCTAGGCTTCCTAGCTGTCCGGACAACACTGGTTACCAGCACAGTAGAACGCACTACCAAACATAGGGGTATTACAATATGCCGGGCAATAAAGGAAAAGAGGTAGCTTTGATTGCATCTTCTTCTGCTGAAAGTCCAATAAGAAGAAAGGCAATTAGAAAAAGAAACCTCAAGTTCCAGGATCTTCCAAGAAGATAACCAAACAGAAAAACAAAGATCAAAGCTGTTAAAGGCAAAGGAAAGTGTTTTCACTACTAATAGGATGGGCACTACAAAAAGGAACTGCCCAGAGTATAGCAAGTAGCAGCTTGCACTAACGAGATATTAGACTCCGGGTTAGCAAAAGCTCAACCATTGAAGTTTTAGCCATAGGATCTAAATCTTTATACATGTGTGGACATGTTTTGTATTTAAATAAGGTTATGCATGTACCTGATGTTTTTCAAGAACATCATTTCTATATCTAGCTTGACTAGAGATGATTATGAACTTCAGTTCATAAATGATGTTTGCAATATTTATTTTGGAAATAAATATGTTGTTTCAGGTTATATGCATGATGGACTTTATTATCTAGATAATAATGTTAAATACAAATCTAATGCAAGCAATCTAAAAGAATACAATGCCATGATGAAAACTAGCTCAAGTTCAAAATATATTTGGCACCTAAGGTTAGGTCATTTTATAAAAGATAGGATTGCAAAGCTAGAGAAAATGAGGATTTTATCCTCATTAGGTTTTGGACCTACTCCAACTTGTGAATCCTTCCTTCAAGACAAATGACTAGATCACCCTTTGTTGGACAAGGACTAAGAGCTAAAAATATTTTGGATCTAATACATAGTGATGTATGTGGGCCATTTGAGGAAATTGCTAGAGATGGTTTTCATTACTTTATTACCTTTACTGATGATAAATCAAGGTTTGGGTATTTGTATTTGATAAAATACAAACATGAATCCTTTGAAAAGTTCAAAGAATTTAAATCTGAAGTAGAAAATCAAACAAGAAAAGTATTAAAGCTCTTCGATCAGATCGAGGAGGTGAATACTTGAGTGCTGAATTTGATAAATACTTGAAAGAGCATGGCATTGTTTCCCAGCTGACTCCTCCAGGAACACCACAGTTGAATGGTGTATCTGATAGGAAAAATCGTACCCTATTGGATATGGTACGTAGTATGATGAGCTATACTAATACGCTAAGCTCCTTTTGGGGATTTGCATTAGAATCAGTTTTGTATATTCTAAATAGGAATCCATTAAAATCAGTATCTTCCACACCTTATGAGATATGGCATGGAAGAAAACCAAGTCTTAAGCATGTTAAGATTAGGGTTGTCCAGCTTATATCAAAAAAGCTGAACACTGATAAATTGGAAACCAGATCAGAAAAGGGTCGATTTGTTGGATATCCAAAAGATAATTTTGGATATTATTTTTATTTTCCTACATCACAAAAGGTTGTAGTAAGTAGAGATGCCACATTTCTTGAACAACAGTTTGTTCAAGAAGGAGGCAAAGGAAGGCAAATAGAGTTGGAATTGGAGAATTATGACAAACCAATAGATCAGATGGATATAGATCCATCTAGTTAACCTACACCTATTGATGAAACATCTATAGCTATTCCTCATTGAACAACCAGGGTATCTCACCCACCAGTGAGATATGATTTCCTTCATAAAGAAGAACAAGAGTTGTCTACTCATGAAGAAGTAGATCATAGAGATGATCCACTTACCTATGAAGAAACTATATCAGATATAGACTCTTCAAAATGGATTGACGCTATGAAATCTGAGATTGATTCTATGTATGAGAATCAAGTTTGGGATCTTGCTGACCCACCTGAAGGTATTGTACCTATAGGGAACAAACGGGTTTTCAAGAAGAAAATTGGTTCTGATGGAAAGGTAGAGACTTATAAAGCAAGGCTAGTAGCAAAAGGGTTTCGCCAAAGGCAAGGAATCGACTATGAGGAAACTTTCTCGCCTGTTGCTATGCTTAAATCAATTAGGATTTTATTAGCAATAGCTGCATACTATGACCATGAGATTTGGCAAATGGATGTCAAAACAGATTTTTTCAATGGATACATTGAAGAAAACATTTTCATGGAACAACCTAGGGGTTTTGAATCCCAAGAAGGTTCCAAAGTGCGCAAGCTAAAGCGATCCATTTATGGGTTGAAGTAAGCTTCGAGGAGTTAGAACATCCATTTTGATGAAGCCATTAAGTCATTTGGTTTTATCAAAAATGAGGATGAGCCATGTGTATATAAGAAGATTAGTGACAGTGCTATCACTTTCCTTATCTTATATGTGGATGATATTCTGTTGATGGGTAATGACACAAGTATGTTGACAACTATAAAGGTATGGTTGTCAAATACATTCTCCATGAAAGACTTAGGGTAGGCAACCTATATTCTTGGGATTCGCATCTATAGAGATAGAGCAAAAAGAATAATTGGTTTATCCCAAAGTCTATATTTGGAAAAAGTGTTAAAGAGGTTTAACATGCTTGATTTCAAGAGAGGATTGTTACCAGTGAGACATGATATCCACCTTTCTAAAGAGATATCTCTAAAGATACATGAAGAAAGAGATAAAATGGCCAGGATTCCATATGCTTCGACTATTGGAAGTTTGATGCATGCAATGTTGTGTGCTAGGCGGATATTGCATATCTTTGTTAGTTTGACTAGCAAATATTAATCCAACCTAGGTTTGGAATACTGGATAGCTGTCAAGAATATCTTTAAGTACTTGAAAAGAACTAAGAATTTATTCTTGATATATGGAGATGGTGACTTGCAATTGGATGCTGCAAAAGAAGCTGAGTATATTGCTGCATCAGATGCTGCAAAAGAAGCTGTTTGGATATAAGGAACCCCGGTCATACCAGAAATCCAAATACATAGAAAGGCACTACCACATTATCAGAGAGATAGTTGGGCAAGGCGATATAGCCATGCAGAAAATAGCATCAGCTAAAAAATCCAACTGATCCATTCACTAAGCCTTTGTCACAAGCACAGTTAGGCCGACATCTTGAGAAGATGGGTCTAAGATATTGTAATGAATGCCTCTAGTGCTAGTGGGAGATTGTTAGTAGTATGCCCTAGAGCATATCATTTAGTATGTATCTTGTACATGTTTTTATTAATAAAAGGCATTTTCACTTTTCCGTTTACATAATATATTTATGTGTAATAGAAAAGGTCCATTGATATTTTGTTAGAAATTCTATTCTTAAGTTATTAAGAAAATGAGTGACAGTATTTCTAGCACAAAGTATCATAAATAGGTTCACAATCGAGGATACTTCACAATAAAGACATGACTTATCCAGTAAAATTATATTCATGTTTGTTCCCAAGTTATTTATATGAGATATAAATAAGATGGAATGATGAGTCTCATGCCATATAACAAACGTAATAGGCAATTATACATGATAAGTAGGCCGAACCAGTGACATTTATGACAAGCACATGGAGTTTACTCTTGTCAATATATTGTCATAAATCATATCAGTGCATATAATCTTTAGACTTGAGATAGCATAGTTATCTTGTATATAGGTGGTTTGAGTTTGATACTGCTTTCATACTTGTACTATGTATGGGTATATGGGCATGTGTTGGCTCCTACTAGTTATATATAGAGGTAGGTGTTGATCAAGATGGAATATGTTCCTCTAAGTAAATAGAGATAAAATCCTATGTTCATTTCATTGTTCTTGATGTTTCAAGTTCCTGGCTAGCACAGATAGATTTAGTCAGAAAAGAGTTTTTGATGAGAAAATCTTTTTAATCAAGAACTGGAATTAAAACAGAACATAATATTCATAGCAAATGGGGTTTGACATAAACCATGACTCTAACTCAAATTGGGATTTTGTAACAGAGAGATTCTAGTGCATGGTAACTGTAACACCCTTATGTTCGATAGTGCATTCTACTGTTCCGATGACCAGTGTCGGTCTGGACAGCTAGGATGCCTATAACTACATTTAATTGTTAGTGAGGAGACATAAAATAATGAAATACAAGAAAAGAAAATACAAGAAAGACAAAGGAAAAATAATAGCAATGAAATGAAACTAAGTTAAACAAGCCAGCACCTCAGTGATGGGTGACATACGGAAGTTACAAGCGAGCAATAGCCAACCCTAGGACTGCAGGGAACCCTCAGAATTTAGTTTCGAGACATAATTAGAGACATAATTAAATACTTATTGAAGTATAAATGTCCTTAGAAATATCAAAGAAAAATTAATTAATCAGTACAAAGAAATATAAGAAATAAAGAAAACGACAAAACTCGGTGTTATCGAAAAATCGAGAATGCAACTCGAATAGGGGCATTATGGTCATTTGACACCCCAAGTTGCCTTTTGACCTAAATGTCCATGAAAAATAATTGGTATTATATTTTGAAAATTTAATGAAAAATGAAATTCAAGATAACATGTAATTTAAGGGAATTGGAGGGCATAATTGCAATTAAAGGAAATCTTAAATTAATCAAATTTTTAATTGTGATTAGTGGGGCATTAGTGGAGTATATAAGGACCACTAGGACAAATTTTTCTACTAAAAGACTCATCTTCTTCTTCATTCTTCTTCTTTGCCGAATGTGATTTTCCTCCAAGCTTCCTCCATGGCCATTCATGCATAAGCTCAAATCTACCATGATCCAAGCCATATTTCTTCAAACTCCCTTCATTAAAAGTGGTCCTCACACCATGGGCAGTATGTGGGCAGCAAAAAAGAGAGGAAATTCCATGGATTTGTGAAGCTCAAGTTGAGTTTAATGCTTAATCTTTCCATTTTCCTCCAATAATCCTTGTGTTGAGCTTTGGATAAGTTGAATTGCTAAGAAAAATTGAGGAAATGATGAGTATTGGTGAAGCTTAGTTTTGGCAGCCATGAAAATGCATGGTTAGTGACTTATTCTTATATTTAATGGATGGGAATTAAGATTGATTAACTCAAATGAAAGTTGTAGTAGGTTAATGTCCAAGTATGTGCATGTTAGTGCTTGAATTAAGGGTTTGAAATGGGACATTGATGTTTTGGCAAACTGCCATGTTTGGTAGCCTATAATATCATGAATTTGTGTGTATGAATATGAAGTTTAATAATGAAATATTATGGTGTTGAATTGTGGGTAGTTTGTATAATTGCCATGAAAGTGTATGTGTAAAATAAGCGTTGATGTACATTGAATTTGGGTGGATGTGAATGTTGGACTTTAATGGTGAATTATGTGCATTGAGCACTTGAGTGTTCTGCCCAATATGCTTGCTAGAATTGTGTTTAGTATTTGTAGAAGTTCTATGAATGAATAATGAAGTTATGAGGAGGAGAAGGAATGTCAAATTGGAAGTGTAATTGTCTTGTGCAGGTTGTGTGTTATTGGCAGTACCTAAATTAGGTTATAAGTGAAAAATTGTGAACCCAATTGGTATGAGGACAATGGGGGGTGAAACTAGACACCAAATAGGCCAACTTTCATGTAGAAATGTTGCCAAAATTCTGCCTAGAAACTAACCTTAAAAATGACCAAATCCGAATTAGTGACTTGAAAGCCTGAAAATTTACCATTTGGGCAGTAGTTAGTGTTTTGGTCATAACTCACTCAAAACAGGTCCAAATGACCTTAAATTTTCGCTATGAATAGTTTAGACATAGATCTACAATTCTTATGAAGACACCAAAGCCCAGCATTGGCCAGAACCAAGCCAAATTGCTTGCACAAATTCAGGTACCAAAACTGACCGAACCAAAAGTGACCTAAAAATGACCTAAGCCTACCATTTTAGTGCATTTTGTCCAGCATTGGTAAATTAACCATATCTTAGTCTACACAACTCAGAATAACCTAAAATTTTGCCCCGCGTGCAATAAGACATAGACCTATAAGTTTGTAGTTTGGACAAAAACTCGAAAACTGAGGGAACTAGGTCGTCCGGCTAGGTCAAAATAGTGTACCCAAATCCGATAAATTGCAATAAAATGCAATACACTTGAAAATAAATTTGGTAACATATACCAACACTAAAGGGCTATAAAATGTGACATATTGGTAACATTGGAATTGACTCACTTAGAGTGCATCAAGGGTTAACATTATAAGTTGACTAATGAAATGAATTGAAGGGAATAGTACCAAGAAAATTTAGATATTGGATTTTATGGTTGGAAACAAATTCATTGAGTACTGAAACACTTTAAATTGTGTGTTTCAGTTGATAAGGATATTGAGAAGCATAAAGAACATTGAGTCAAGGCCTAGGAGCGACTCAAATAAGATTTGTGTACAACTAGTTTTTAACTAATTTTGTTCTGAATATTTCATATGATCAAATGACATATTTTTCTTATGTATTATGTTTAACAAGCATTGGATTTAATTCAATGATTATTAAAATTGTTATAGTATGTATGAATTTGGCTTTATGATATAGTATTTCAACAAGTGTTAAGCATTGTTGCGAATTGAATAAATTATGTTTTGGAAAATTGTGATAGAACATGTTTTGAATTGTGATGGGCAATTTGCATGGAAAAATGCAAATTTATGATTTGAATTGTGATGAGCATAAAAATTATTGGATATTGGGATTAACTTTGAATCGAATTGTATTGTGATTTATGCTCACAAAAAGGATTGTGATATTGTTTTATATCTCACTATAGATGCTTGACTAGGTTATTACTCATCTCTCTCATTTGTTGAGAAGACAATGGAGTTAGTTGTGTTTTGATTACCATGGTACGTGCACAAGCTTAGATTCTCCTCTTATTAGAGGTTAAATCTAAGTTTTTATGTTATGGCCCTTTTGGAAGTTTCATTATTGTGGTGTGTGCTGTGCATGATGATTCGACCTCCCCGACCATAAAGAGTTAGAATCACCCCGAAGATGGCCCTTTCGGATTAGTCTTGCATAGTTAGTGAGATAAAGAATGGTTTTTGAGATAAAGAATGGCTTTTGAGATAAAGCATAGCTTTTGAGATAAAGCATGGCTTTTGAGATAAAGAATTGTTTTTGAGATAAAGAATGGTTTTCGAGATAAAGAATGGTTTTTGAATAGTAAAGAATTGTGATTTCAATTATGATTTATGTATAATTGATTTTGTTGGAATTAATCTTTATTTCCAATAAATTGTTGGAATTACCTTAAATGGTTAGTTATGATTTGATAAATTGAATTTCGTGATCAAAGTCATTTTATACAAATGATTTATATTATTGGAAATGAATATTTTGAATTTTGGAATTTGATGAGTATCCAGATTTTCAAATTATTTACTATAATTTTTGTTAAGGTATATTGTACTATGTTTTAAATTGTAGTTGTACACCACTGAGTTCACCACTCAGCAATAGCTTTATATGCTGTCGCAGGTGAAAAGAGCATAGAGCAGTTGAGTAAGCTTCTTTGAAGACATATTCAGATCAGCTCCAGGTATATTATAGGTATACCCATGTACATAGTTTTTGATGTATGCATGTAATAATATGTATGTAAATTATTTGACCAGTTGTATAAAAACTCTTATAAAATATTTTAGTATGTAATTAAATGTAAATTATTGTAATGTAAATTTGAGATTTTACTTACCTGTATAATTTTGTAATATTAATTTTTGAGTCTTGTAATCAATGAAATGTTTCTTTTATGATGAGATTGGTTTGAAAATGAAATGATTTGATTATTGAGATTGAATTGTGAGATGAAATGAAGTTTATTGGAGTTGTATTTGAGAAAACATATTGGGAGTGTTTTCCTTTTTAGGTTTGAAGAACTGTTTTCTCAAAATACAGCCGGCACTCTGCCGAAATTTTGAAAAATTTTTATAACACCAGATTTTAATCGATGATTTAAATTTCACGAAAATTGATTTAAAATCCCTTATAGTATATTTAATGGGTTACCGGTAGGCGAAGTACGGTAATTCATTAGGTGTACTACGGGATCATATTGCATCTTACAGAGGAGTAGGGTGTGACATGTTTAGTGGTATCAGAGCAATGGTTTTAAAGTAAATTTTGAACTGTGAATTTGAAATCTGTAACCCCCTCCCGGTAGCGATTCCGTACATTCTACTGTTTCGGTGACCGGTGTCGGTCCGGACAGCTAGAACGTTCGGAAAAATATTTAAACTTAAGTGAGGAACCATAATTAACTCAAATATTAATAAGAAAAATTTAGTAAAAATTTTTGAAATAAAATACAACCAAGTTAAACGAGCCGGTGCCCAAGCGATGGGTAACCAGAGGAAAGTTGCGGTTCTTGCAACGAGGAGCCCTAGACCAGGGAAAAAATTCATAAAATAATTATTGGGACTCCAGAGAAGGGTCATTGAGGTTCCTATGGCATTAGAATGCCAAGAAAATATTTAGAAAAATTTTTCAATCGGTACAGACAATTTTGACCCGTTAAGCCAAACGGAGGGCATTTTGGTCACTTCGCCTTCAGAGGTGATTTTTGGCCGACTTGTCCAGTTGAGTAAATAATTAATATGACATAAAATATGGATAAACATTACTAGAAATTAAATTGAAGATGAGTAGTGGAGGAAAGAAAAGAAAGTGAAGAAAAAGCTTATTTATGACATCATTGTGATGTCATTTAAAATTGCCAACCAATCACCATTAAGTAACCATTTGACTAACTAATAAAAGAGCTAAATAAAGACCAAGGAAGACCAAAAACCAGCTGCCTTCTCTTCAGCCAAAAACGTGAGTTTCTCTTCTTCCTCCCTCCATTGATGTTCAATCAAGCAAGCTTAATTTCCTACCTTGTTTCACCATAAAACCCTAACCCCACTTCATTAAAATTTTACCCTACACCTTAAACAAGCTTTTGGCAGCCAAGAAGAGGAAAGAAAGAGAAGTTTGAGTTGGGAAAAAAACTGCCCTATTCAAGGTTAGTGCACTATATACCTAAAACTCTTTAATTTCATGAAATGGAACTTGAATTTAGTAAGAAAATGTAATTTAAATGAACAAAATTCATATGTATGTGTACATGAGTTTTGGCTGCCCTAGTGAAGGAATAGGAAGGAGTGTTTTTGATGAGCTTGAAGTGAACTAGAATCATGTAGGAAGTTTATAAACATAAGAATAATAAGTTGGTATGCTAACTAAGGCATTTTATAGAAAACCTAATGTGAAGCTAGGGTTTTGGGGAGTGAAAATTGACTTGGCTTAGGAAATTGTTAGAGCACATTTTAATGGTCAATTAGTGACCATCTTAGGTAAGTTGACCATAAAATGGACTGAAAAATAGGATTGCAAAGTCAAGTTGCAGGCTGCCCTAGGACAGCAGCAGAGGGACTGAAAATTCAGTCCACTTGCACTGCCATAACTTGGGCTGTGTTGGTCCAATTGGTGTTTGGCCAATTGTACATGAAACTAGGCTTATAATGGCACATTTTTGCTGAAGAAACCATGTCCAAAAGACCAAAGAAAGAGGACCAAAACTTGGCCCCAATCCGGACACCCTGCAACAGCCCCTGCAGAATTGACCAAATGAACAGTAACTGTTCATTTGGCCATAACTCACTGTAGATTTGGTTAATTGACCTGAAATTTTTACAGCAACAAGATAAGATATAGACAAACAGCTTTCATGAAGAAACCTACCCAAAATAATGCCATTAACCCATTCAAATGATTGGGCAAAGTTAAGTTATCAAACCTGCAACTCTGCAGATTTACATTTGAACAGTAATGTTTGGATGACTATAACTCCCTCTAGAAAACTCGGATTTAGGCGATTCTTGAACAGATGGAAACCTAAGGTGTGGTAGAACATGTCATATGAAGAAAGTTAGACCAAATTATGAACTTAACTTGGTCAAATTACTGACCAAAGTTGGACCAAAATCTGTCAAAACCCAAAATTTCAGCATGAACGATTACGTGAACAGTAAACTTATTTTGGCCATAACTTGAGCTACAAAACTCCAAATGGAGTGATTCAAAAAAAGAAATTCAACTAGAAAAAATAAGGAACAACTTTCATGTTTACCATTTCCTCAAATTCCCACTGTAGAAATATCAAATGGAACAATAAAGATGAAGCACCAAATCTGAAAATTTTGTTCAATTAGCATTAAGCTTAGAAATGGTATTGGCAACCAATACCAACAAGTTTTAAATACAAAATGTGGTATGTTTGGGGTGTTAAAACCAATAAACCTATTTTCTATCCAAAAGTCAACATTTTTGTTGACCAATGAGGTGAATAGTGACACCAAAACCAAAAATTGGCAATTTTGCCAAAATGACCTAAGCTTTGAGAAAGTGACCAAAACTAACAAGTTTTGAATACAAAATGTGGTATGTTGGGAGTATTAAAACCAATGTACCTATTGTTTATGCAAAAGTCAACATTTTAGTTGACTAAGGAAATGAATAGTGACATGAAAACTTGAAATTCAAAAATTGTGAAACTTAAAAATGCAAAATGCCCTAGTAGACCTAATGTGATTGGTTTGGATAGTTTGGCATGCCAATAGGGTATTGTTTTAGCAGTACTGCGAAAGGAAAGGCTTTATGCCTATATTCATGGCTTTATGCCCGTATCCATGGCTTTTATGCCCGTATTCATGGCTTTTATGCCGATTATGTGATATCATGGCTTTTTAGCCATACTGACTGCATACGTGGTTGACGTTCTGCATCCCATGGTATGACGGCCCGAGGCACCGCGGTGTCCAGTGCCAATGACCCGTTATCGATCCGATCGTCGAAGATAGGTTACTTGGGCATGGAAAAGTATAACTGTGATTGAACTGATTATTAAAGAAAATACGAAAATTAAGTATCAAGAATGATTACAAAAATACAAAGAAGCTCAAGATCATGAAGAAAATAATTAACGAAATGCATGAAGAAGTTAATATCATAAAACATGATTAACCCTCGACTAAACAATAAGTTAGTAATTATTCATTTCTTATGAACACAATAGCAAGGAAATTATTATTTTTATTTGCATATTATATTTTCTTGTATTATTGGCACGACTAAGCTTTATGCTTAGCGCGTCGCTTTTGCAACGCGTAGGTACTGAAGACTTGGATAGAGGGCCCAGTAGATCACAGATTCGGTAAGGCAGTTCACAGTTCTGCATAGTGTCCGTGTCACCTCACCATCCACAGTGCATTGGTAGGACACTAGGTCCCATTTTGTATTTTGAGGTTTTTGTAAATTTTGTAATTAAACTCTTATTTTATCATGTGTATTTGAAACAAATGTAATATAATTTTGTATTAATGTAAGTACTTGTAAATTGTGATTATAAATCACATGTGAGAATTTATTTATGATTTGAGTCTAATGATGATGTGAAATGAATGAATGACAAATAGAGGAATTGTTAAGAAAATTGTGTTTGTGAAAGGAAAAGTGAATACATAACTGTGACTTGTACATGATTATCACATGAGATGAATAATTGAGAAATGAATGCTGAAAAATGTTGAGATTTTGATATTGAAGTTTAAAAGTGATGAGATGATTGAATATGATCATAGGAAGTGTTTTTCACAGGTTCCGAAGAACTGTTTTCTCTATTTTTAGCCGGTACTCTGCCGGATTTTCTATAAAATTCTCGGAACCTCAAATAAATTATAATTTCGATAAATGGCTTAAATAAATTATATTTCACAAATTATATTCAAAAGCATGATATAAATTAATTAAGATAAAATAGAGTACTCGGCACACTGAGTGGCATAACTTGCTCGGCTGCACTGTAGTCGGGTAAGGGGTGTCACAAAATCTTTTTGTCAATAACTACAACTGCTCAAATGTTTGATACATATAGTACATTTACATCATAAATATGAACTAATGGAGAGAAATCTCCTTGTATTGGTTGTATAAGAAATAGAAAATCCTATGAAAAGATATGGAAGAAAAGAATAAGATAATAGAATAGTCTGTGACAGTGAAAGTACAAGGTGAGGCCCCAGCCCCTCAGGGAGTTAGAAGTCCAACTTTATCAGCCCTACCTGTACAAATTACTGCATAAATGGCCCAGCAAATGGCCACTTTCTTTCAACAAATGGCTGATACTCTGTCAGCTCAAACTCAAGTATAGACCCAAACCCCACAAGGACAACATGAAATAGAGAAAAGGGAGAAACCTATGGGTTAGAGCTCAAATAGTAAATTGGGGAAGAGAAAAGAATTTGTGGAACCCCGAGCTCAGGGATATAACAGAGGCGGATCATCAGGGAAGAGAACACCAAGATCTAGTCGTCGAACAACCAGAAGTTCCTATTCTACCCATTTCTGCCATGTTTGTGGTAAGCTACATGGAGGTATTTGTCGTAAGGCCTCTGGAGCCTACTACAATTGTGGAAAACTTGGACACTTTGTTAAAGATTGTACTAGAGCACCTCGATCTACTCTCTAAAGTTCACAGACAGTCAGTAAAGGTCGAGATAGAAATAGAGTTGGTACTCCTCACAACCAAAACACAGTGAATCAACCTGAACATAGTAGCATCAGTTAGAGCGTCTACTATGCGCCAAGGAGAAAGATTATAAACTTCAGATGTAGCTGCTGTTAAGTTCTTAATTTTTGAAAGAAATAATGAGTTATTATTTGATCCCAGCACTACTTATTTGTATGTTAGTGTTAGAACTATATGTTCTGTTGTTATTCCTTTACAGGGGAGTAAATTTTGATGCATTAGTGATTAGTCCTTTAAGATAAGGATTGTGATAACACGTGAAATTAGTTTTGGAAGAGTTTATCGGCGAAAGGTATTTTCTAACACACCATAAATTATAAAGCTAAATGGCAAGCCTACTTAACGTAAGGCAAGAGGGCATAAAAGTAAATTGCAATAATAAAATTGCTCTAGATGAGGACAAAGATGTTACTGTTAGTAATTGTTAATGGATATTGTAAATATAATAAGATTCAAATATCAGTAAATTCGAAAAGGATAAAATATAGGAAAGTTTGATCTATGGGAATGTATCGTAGTAACTGTGCAATGCTCTTGATGTTTATACTGTAAGCTGCAGATTACAGTACTGACTTGAGATTATTGTGTAGAGTTACGTACTACTGATAGTGCACCAAGATGAGAATAGTTGCCAATGGCATCTGTATTGGTATAGTTATGTTAGGACAAAATTTTATTGTTAGAAATGAATTTGGAAATCCTACTTAGGGAGTTAAGACTCAAAAATTAGATTATCGAAAGGTTATAGTTCAGTACAAAAGGAAGTAAGTTATAGAATATTAATAGATAAAAAGAGTTGTGGAAGTAAAAAATTTGAATAGTTGGTTCAAATATAACAAAGAAATGTTACAAATGTGAGTAAGATTGTTGACTAGAATGGTCAAAGGACCCATGATTAGATAAGTAATTCTAATACAACCATAATGGTCATTAAAAAAGGCAACATGAATTGAAATATTAGACAGAATAATAGTAAGAAAAGATTAGTGCTGTATAAACAAAGTAAATATTATATTAGATTGTTAAAAGTCTTACACAAATTCAGAGGAAAGAAGATTATACGATCGTATAGAAAGGAGGAAATAAACGTGTGAATATTGTAAGACAGCTATTGGGTAAAATTTCGCGGATGAAATTTATTTTAAGGGGGGAGAATTGTAACACCCCTATGTTCGGTAGTGCGTTCTACTGTTCCGGTGACCAGTGTCGGTCTGGACAGCTAGGATGCCTAGAACTACATTTAATTGTTAGTGAGGAGACATAAAATAATGAAATAAAAGAAAAGAAAATACAAGAAAAACAAAGAAAAAATAATAGCAATGAAATGAAACTAAGTTAAACAAGCCAGCATCGCAGTGATGGGTGACCTTACGGGGAAGTTACGGCACAGGCAATAGCCGACCCCAAGACTGCAGGGAACCCTCGGAATTTAGTTTCAAAACATAATTAAAGACTTATTGAAGTATAAATGTCCTTAGAAATATTAAAGAAAATTAATTAATTAATAAAAAGAAAAACGAAAAATCTAGAAAATGACAAAACTCGGTGTTACCAAAAAATCAGGAATGCAACCTGAATAGGGGCATTGTGGTCATTTGACACTCCGAGTTGCCTTTTGACCTAAATTTCCATGAAAATAAGTGGTATTATATTTTGAAAATTTAATAAAAAATGAAATTCAAGATAATATGTAATTTAAGGGAATTGGAGGGCATAATTGCAATTAAAGGAAATCTTAAATTAATCAAATTTTTAATTTTGATTAGTGGAGCATTAGTAGAGTATATAAGGACCACTAGGACAGATTTTTCCACTAAAAGATTCATCTTCCTCTTCATTCTTCGTCTTTGCCGAATGTGATTTTCCTCCAAGCTTCCTCCATGGCCATTCATGCATAAGCTCAAATCTACCATGATCCAAGCCATATTTCTTCAAACTCCCTTCATTAAAAGTGGTCCTCACACCATGGGCAGTATGTGGGCAGCAAAAAAGAGAGGACATTCCATGGATTTGTTAATCTCAAGTTGAGGTTAGTGCTTAATCTTTCCATTTTCCTTCAATAATCCTTGTGATGAGCTTTGGGTAAGTTGAATTGCTAAGAAAAATTGAGGAAATGATGAGTATTGGTGAACCTTAGTTTTGGCAGCCATGAAAATGCATGGTTAGTGACTTATTCTTATATTTAATGGATGGGAATTAAGGTTGATTAACTCAAATGAAAGTTATAGTAGGTTAATGTCCAAGTATGTGCATGTTAGTGCCTGAATTAAGGGTTTGAAATGGGACCTTGATGCTTTGGCAAACTGCCATGTTTGGTAGCCTATAATATCATGAATTTGTGTGTGTGAATATGAAGTTTAATAATGAAATCTGATGGTGTTGAATTGTGGGCAGTTTGTATAGTTGCCATGGAAGTGTATGTGTAAAATAAGTGTTGATGTACATTAAATTTGGGTGGATGTGAATGTTGGACTTTAATGGTGAATTGTGTGCATTGAGCACTTAAGTGTTCTGCCCAATATGCTTGCTGGAATTGTGTTTAGTATTTGTAGAAGTGCTATGAATGAATAATGAAGTCGTGAGGAGGAGAAGGAATGTCAAATTGGAAGTGTAATTATCTTGTGCAGGTTGTGTGTTGTTGGTAGTACCTAAATTAGGTTATAAGTGAAAAATTGTGAACCCAATTGGTATGGGGACAATGGGGGGTGAAACTAGACACCAAATAGGCCAACTTTCATATAGAAATGTTGCCAAAATTCTGCCTAGAAACTGACCTTAAAAATGACCAAATCTGAATTAGTGACTTGAAAGCCTGAAAATTTACCATTTGGGCAGCAATTAGTGTTTTGGCCATAACTCACTCAAAACAGGTCCAAATGACATTAAATTTTTACCATGAATATTTTGACATAGATCTACAATTCTTATGAAGACACCAAAGCCCAGAAATGGTCAGAACAAGCCAAATTGCTTGCACCAATTCAAGTACCAAAACTGACCGAACCAAAAGTAACCTAAAAATGACCTAAGCCTACCATTTTAGTGCATTCTATCCAGCATTGGTAAATTGACCATATCTTGGTCTACACAACTCAGAATGACCTAAAATTTTGCCTCGCATGCAATAAGACATAGACCTATAAGTTTGTAGTTTGGACCGAAACCCGAAAACCGAGGGAACTAGGTCGTCCGGCTAGGTCAAAATAGTGTACTGAAATCCTGTAAATTGCAATAAAATGCAATACACTTGAAAATGAATTTGGTAACATATACCAACACTAAAGGGCTATAAAATGTGACATATTGGTAACATTGGAATTTACTTACTTAGAGTGCATCAAGGGTCAACATTATAAGTTGACTAATGAAGTGAATTGAAGGGAATAGTACAAAAAAAATTTAGATATTAGATTTTATGGTTGGAAACAAATTCATTGAGTACTGAAACACTTTAAATTGTGTGTTTCAGTTGATAAGGATATTAAGAAGCATAAAGAACATTGAGTCAAGGCCTAGGAGCGACTCAAATCAGGTTTGTGCACAACTAGTTTTTAACTGATTTTGTTCTGAATATTTCATATGATTAAATGACATATTTTTCTTATGCATTCTGTTTAACAAGCATTTGACTTAATTCAATGATTATTGAAATTGTTATAGTATGTATGAATTTGGCTTTGTGAAATGGTATTTCAACAAGTGTTAAGCATTGTTGTGAATTGAATAAATTATGTTTTGGAAAATTGTGATAGAACATGTTTTAAATTGTGATGGGCAATTTGCATGGAAAAATGCAAATTTATTATTTGAATTGTGATGAGCATAAAAATTATTGGATATTGGGATTGACTTTGAATCGAATTATATTGTGATTTATGCTCACAAAAAGGATTGTGATATTATTTTATATCTCACTATAGATGCTGGACTAGGTTATTACTCGTCTCTCTCATTTGTTGAGAAGACAATGGAGTTAGTTGTGTTTTGATTACCATGGTACGTGCACAGGCTTAGATTCTCCTCTTATTGGAGGTTA
>NC_079493.1:20411762-20462633 GCF_030052815.1 Hevea brasiliensis | reverse complement strand
ATATTATTACATGCATACATCAAAACCTAGGTACATGGGTATACCTATGATATACAGGTGATGTGAATGTCTCTTCAAAGCTTACTCAATTGCTCTATGCTCTTTTCACCTGCGACAACATACAAAGCTATCGCTGAGTGGTGAACTCAGTGGTGCACAACTATAATTTAAAACATAGCATAATATATATTGACAAAATTTATAGCAAATAATTTGGAAATCTGAATACTCATTAAATTCCAAAACTCAAAATATTCATTGCCAATAATATAAATCATTTGCATAAAATGACTTTGATCACAAAATTCAATTTATTAAATCATAACTAACCATTTAAGGTAATTCCAACAAAATCGATAATACATAAATCATAATTGAAATCACAATTCTTTACTATTCAAAAACCATTCTTTATCTCACTAACTATGTAAGACTAATCCGAAAGGGCCATCTTCGAGGTAATTCTAACTCCCTATGGTCGAGGAGGTCGAATCGGATTCTAACTCCCTATGATCGGGGAGGTCGAATCATCGTGCACAGTACACACCACAATAATGAATCTTCCGAAAGGGCCATAATATAAAACTTAGATCTAACCTCTAATAAGAGGAGAATCTAAGCCTGTGCACGTACATGGTAATCAAAACACAACTAACTCCATTTTCTTCTCAACAAATGAGAGAGACGGGTAATAACCTAGTCAAGCATCTATAGTGAGATATAAAACAATATCACAATCCTTTTAGTGAGCATAAATCACAATACAATTCCATTCAAAGTCAATTCCAATATCCAATAATTTTTATGCTCATCACAATTCAAATCATAAATTTGCATTTTTCCATGCAAATTGCCCATCACAATTCAAAACATGTTCTATCACAATTTTCCAAAAACATAATTTATTCAATTCACAACAATGCTTAATACTTGTGGAAATACCATTTTCACAAAGCTAAATTTATACATACTATAACAATTTCAATAATCATTGAATTAAATCCAATACTTGATAAACATAATTCATAAGAAAAATATATCATTTAATCATATGAAATATTTAGAACAAAATCAGTTAAAAACTAGTTGTGCACAAACCTGATTTGAGTCACTCCTAGGCCTTGACTCAATGTTCTTTATGCTTCTCAATATCCTTATCATTGAAACACACAATTTAAAGTGTTTGATTTTTCTCGATAATTTGTTTCTAACAATAAAATCCAATATTTAAATTTTCTTGGTACTATTCCCTTCAATTCATTTCATTAGTCAACTTATAATGTTGACCATTGATGCACTCTAAGTGAGTAAATTCCAATATTTCCAATATGTCATATTTTAGAGCCTTTTTCGTGTTGGTACATGTTATCAAATTTATTTTCATGTATATTGCATTTTATTGCAATTTGCCGGATTTCGGTATACTAATTTGACCTAACCGGATGACTTAGTTTCCTTAGTTTTTGAGTTTCAGTCCAAATTACAAACTTGTAGGTCTATGTCTTATTGCACGCGAGGCAAAATTTCAGGTCATTCTGAGTTGTGTAGACTAAGTTATGGTTAATTTACCAATGCTGGACAGAATGCATCAAAATGGTAACTTTAGGTCATTTTTAGGTCACTTTTGGTTCGGCCAGTTTAGGTACCTAAACTTGTGCAAGCTATTTGGCTTGGTTCTGGCCATTTCTGGGCTTTGGTGTCTTCATAAGAATTTTAGATATATGTCTAAACTATTTATGGTAAAAATTTCAGGTCAATTGGACCTGTTTTGAGTAAGTTATGGTAAAAAAACCAACTGCTACCCAAATGGTCAATTTTTAGACTTTCAATTCACTAATATGGATTTGGTCATTTTTCAAGTTACCTTCTACACAGAATTTGTGACACCCCTTACCCGTCTACAGTGTAGCCGAGCAAGATATGCGACACAGTGTACCGGAACACCCTATTTTAATTTAATCATTTTATTCTTCCTAATTTATTTTTTTTTCATAGTTATGGAGTATAATTTGTGAAATATAATTCATTTCAGTCATTTATTAAAGTCATAAATTTATTTGAGGTTCCGCAAATTTTATAGAAAATCCGGCAGAGTATCAGCTAAAAATGGAGAAAATAATTCTTCGGAACCTGTAAAAAACACTTCCAATAATCACTTCCAATCAATCCCAAACTCCATTTCATCAACAAAATCTCAATATGTTTTTCAACAACATTTCCATTTTCTCAATCATTCATCTCATATGATAATCATGTAAAAGTCATAAATAAATATTCACTTTTTCATTCACAAACACAATTTCCACTATATACATTAATACCAAAATACATTACATAAGTTTCAATTACATATGAGAAAATAAAAGTTAGTTACAAAATACCAAAATGAAACCTAGTGTCCTACCAATGCACTGAAGATGATGAGGTAACACGAACACTATGCAGAGCTGCAGGAGGTCTCACCCGATCGTGGTTTCTTTGGGCTCTGGTCGGTATCTCCAGGAACCTACGGCGTGGCAAAAGCAACGCGCTAAGCAATAATGCTTAGTGGTGCCAATAATAAAATAAAAGAAATAACAGAAAATAAATATGCGATGAATGTATTGATATCTCATTGCAAATAAATTTTCGTTGAGTATTTAATAGATTTACTTATTTTGTACTTGTTATATTCATTATTTCATTAAATTTATCCACTTTCATTTTTGTTGCCCAAGTAACCTATCTTGGACGGCCGGGTGGATAAGCGGGTAAGCGCCTGGGTATCAAGTACCTCGGGCGTCACACCATCGGTCACATATGTATCTCCGGTGTAATGAGGCTAATAAGCTGTAATAACATTAAGCACAAGGCCAAATCTTAACACAATGTCAGAATGGCTAAAAGCCATGAAATCACTGAATGGCATAATGCCATGTGTAGTCTTGCTATTCGAACCTATTGGCATGCCAAACTATCCAAACCAATCTTGTTAGGTATACTAGGGCATTTGACACTTTTAAGTTTTACAATTTTTGAATTTCAAGTTTTGGTGTTACTATTCCCTTCATTAGTCAACAAAAATGTTGACTTTTGCATGGATAATAGGTACATTGGTTTTAACACTCCCAACATATCACATTTTGCATTCAAAATTTGTTGGTATTGGTTACCAATACCATTTCTAAGCTTAAAGTTAATTGAGCAAAATTTTCAGTTTTCATACCTTATATTTACTGTTCTATTAGTTACTGTTGCAGTGGGAATTTGGAAAAATGATAAACATGAAAGTTGTTCCTTATTTTGTCTAGTTGAATTTCTTTTTTTGAATCACTTCATTTGGAGTTTTGTAGCTCAAGTTATGGTCCAAAAACCACAACTGGCCGGATTGGAATTTTTCTGGACTGACCATATCTATAGTGCAGTGAACAGTGACTGCAACTCTCTTGTTGGATAGGTTCTGGTCATAGTTTGGGGTGGGTTCCTTCATGAAAGTTGTTGGTCTATATCTTAGCTTGCTGCTGGTAAAATTTCAGGTCAATTGGGCCATTCTACACTGAGTTATGGCCAAATGAACAATCACTTTTCATTTTGTCATTCTAAGGAGACAGATTGCAGGACACCCGGATTGGGGCAAGCTTTTGGGCCACTTGGTTTGGTCTTATGGGCATGGTTTCTTCACCAAAGTTGTGTCATTATGTGTCTAGTTTCATGTCCAATTGGCCAAATACCAATTGAACCTACACAGCCCAAGTTATGGCTGTCCAACCAGGCTGGACTCACATCCAAACCTGCAGGTCACACAAGGCAGCCCACCCAAACTCAAATCCCAAGCTACAACTCACTTCATTTCCTCCTCCCACATATTCAAATGGTCACTAATTGACCATTACAAGGTTAATAAACCATCACATGAGAAAACCCTAGAATTGTTCAAGTGTCTAGTTTTTCTAGTTCCATATATACATTTCACTTGCACTTAAATGTTTAAACACTCATCTCATGTCAAGGCAGCTAACATACCATTTTGTTTCAAGGAAATTCATGAAACCCTTAACATCCCTAAGCTGCATAAATTGTATAGATAAATACACATAAATTATATTATGTTTTTATGATAATTTCCACTTGACTCATGCCCTTAAACATGAATTAAGCAAGAAAAGGAGGAGATTGGACACTAACCTTGTGAGCAGAATTTTTCCACTCAAAATTCCTTCACTTTCTTTGGCTTTCTTGGCAGCCAAACACTTGCTCATGATGTAGAGACAAATTTTATAGAAGTGGACTTAGGGTTTTAAGTGAGATTTGGGTGGGTTATAAAGCTTTAGTAAACTTTCTATGGTGGAATGGGTATGGAGTTTGAGAGCTACGGGTGAGTTTTGTGAAGGTGATGGCTGCTGGATTTTTATGAGCTTTTGCTGTATTCTTATCCATATTTTATTAGTTAATTTAAGTGTTGATTAAATATGATTGGTGGGTAAGTGTTTAATGACATCATATGATGTCATAATTGGTATTTTCTTCCATTTTTTTTTCTTCTCTTCTTTACTCATTTTCAATTTAATTTTTAGCAATATTTATTCATATTTTATGTTATAATAATTATTTACTTAACTGGACAAGTCGGCCAAAAATTATCTCTGAAGACGAAATGACCAAAATGCCCTCCGTTTGGCTTAAGCGCCAAAATTATGCATCTGGATTGAAAACTTTTTCTAAATATTTTCTTGGCATTCTAATGCCATAGGAACCTCAATGACCCTTCTCTGAGTCCCAAAAATCCCCCGGGTCTAGGGCTCCTAGTTGCGAGAACCGTAACTTCTCACTAGGTTACCCATCACTTGGGCACTAGCTCATTTAACTTGGTTGTATTTTATTTCTAAAATTTTTTCTAAATTTTTCTTATTAATATTTGAGTTAATTATGGTTCCTCACTTTAGTTTAAATATTTTTCCAGACGTTCTAGCTGTCCGAACCGACACCGATCACCGGAACAGTAGAATGTACGGAATTGCTACAGGGAGGGTGTTACAGAATTTAGGTAAGCTTCCTTCATGAAAGTTGGCATTTTTTATACCTTATTTCACCTCCAATTGGTCTCATACCAATTGGAGTCACACACTTAAGGTTCTAAGCCAAAACATACACTGCCCTACTACACATTGTTCATCCTTAACCAATTACACATCCTATACTTACCAAGTTCACTCTTGCATCTAATTCTGGTTTGTACCATAACATTAACACATTTAGCAACACATTTTTGGTCATTTTGGCAGCTTGTAACCACTCTCAACATACACTTTATAACTCAGAATTTTTCTAAGTCCAATTACAACAATTAAAGTCCCATTTACCACAATTCAACCACATGAACCTACCTCATTTCCATGTCCAAATTCTAACAATTAAACACAAACACATGCTGCCATCAATGACAACATAATTTAACAATATTTTATGAACTCAAACACTTCAATCTTCTTCATGAGGCTACCACAAATTTACACATACCGTTTAATTTCCATTTTCACTTTTCAAGCTTCCAAATCAAACCTTACACATGGAATTCAACTATAATACAATCAAACATTTAAATCATCATTCAAACCACTATTTACATGCAAGAATAAGTTGTTCATATTGAAGTTCCATGGCTACCAAAATGTACATCTCTATTAATTCATCAAACTTCAAAAATTCTTCCGTAAATCAATTACCCACAACTTTTGTTACACTTTTAATGAAACAAGAATTGAAAACACTCACTTACCACTTTTGAAGTTCTTCAAAACTCTACCAAAACTTTCCTTTCTTGCTGCCTATCTACTGCCCATGGTGTGAGGATCATTTTTCATGAAGACGCTTGTAAGAAATCATGGCTTGATCATGGAGAACTTGAGCTCCATGCATGGTGCGGCCATGGAGTTTCTTTGGGAGAAAATCCTCACTTCGACAATGGTTAAGACATGAGGTTGAAGATGAAGTTTTTAAGTGCTGCCCACTTTGTTCACTTAGTGATTTTTTTATATTCCATAATGCTCCACTAACGTCATTTAAATATTTATATAATTAAACCTTTAATTATCTTAAGTTTTACCCTTAATTCTCTCAATTATTCTACACATGGAATTTCATTTTTTATGGCATTTTCAAAATTTAATACCACTTATTTTTAATGGACATTGAGGTCAAAAGTCAACTCTAGGTGTCAAATGACCAAAATGCCCCTATTCGGGTTGTATTCCCAATTTTTCGGTAACACTGAG
Source organism: Hevea brasiliensis (assembly GCF_030052815.1). Classification (NCBI taxonomy): domain Eukaryota; kingdom Viridiplantae; phylum Streptophyta; class Magnoliopsida; order Malpighiales; family Euphorbiaceae; genus Hevea; species Hevea brasiliensis. Next base: position 20,456,382 of record NC_079493.1, on the reverse strand, counting down.
TTTCATCGTTTTCTCGATTTCTCGTTTTTCTTTGTATTAATTAATTAATTTTTCTTTGATATTTCTAATGATATTTATACTTCAATAAGTCCTTAGTTATGTCTTAAAAATATTTTTCAGGGTTCCTCGAGGTCCAGAGCTAGTCAACGGTCCACGCCGCAACTTCTTGGTGCGGTCACCCATCGCTATGGTTCTCGGCTCGTTTAACTTGGTTACATTTCATTTCTATTATTTTTCCTTTATTTTTCTTGTATTTACTTTTCTTGTATTTCATTATTTTATGTCTCCTCACCCATATCTAAGTGTAGTTCTAGGCATCCTATTTGTCCAAGGCAGACTCTAATCAGAAGCAGTAGAATGCACTACCGAACATAGGGGTATTACATCTCCCCCTTGAGTTAGCTTTTGGGGGTGAGTTAGGTCCAATCCATATTCTTAAGAAGAACAAGGTGAAAGTCCAAAAAAGTCTCAAGAACAAAAGAAAACACCAAACACCCACGTACAAGTAAACCATCTTTAGTTGAAAATACCACTTGCACAACAAGAGATAAATATAGATCGTTACTTGTGGAAGATGAAGTTAGGGAAGTGCTTTAGATTTTCATGTTTGCTCAAAATCATTCTTTTGGTGCATTGTTGTTTCATTTAATGAGTTATATGAAGTAAATGTGGAACTTGCTAGCTCCTCTTGTTTGTATTCAGTCTAATACTTTTTGGCTTATAACTATCCTAATATTGATTGTGACAAAAAAGTTCCATTGCCAACGAATCCTCAGGCTCAACATTGATTTTGATAAGATTCTTGTTACAATCATTTATCAAATAAAGATTCTAATTTTAGTTGTGATTGCACATTGTAGAAGTTCAATATTAAAAATTAACATATTTTTCACTTTGTTACATCCTTTTTTATTTTACAAAAGCTAACTTTTTTTTTTTTAATTATGTTAGAGTGAGATTTATAAAATGATTTCGAACACATTTTGATATGTGTCTTATGTATTGAATTTCTGTTTTGCATTTATTAGTATCTCTTTGAGTAATATGCACAAAATACGAAAAAAGACATGATGATTCTAGGGATGTGAGGTTCCAATTCTAGTTCGGGGTCTGCTTAAAAATCATAACTAAATCAAAATTTCGATATGGTTTTAGTTCGATTTTTTATTGTTTTGGTTCTGGTTTGGTACGGTTCTCAATTTTGTTGATTCTGATTCGGTTTGATATAATTTTGGTTTGATTCTCAGTTTTTCAAATAATTTTATACGATTATTTCTATGAAAAGTTATACTTAAATTAATATTTAAGTTTTAAAGTAAGTGATTAATACATAATATATCATATAACATATCTTTTAACTATTCCTGAATGATATAATCGCTAACTATAATATATAAATAATTTAAGATTAAGCATATTATATAATATAGTAGTACAAATATATCATATAATATACTTTTTATATATTTATTAATTATATAATTTTTAATTATAAGATACAAATATAATTATGAATTAAGCATATATATAGTGTAATAGTCACTTATAATTAAGAATTATAAATTAATTTAATACATTGATAATTAAAATTATTAAAAAAGAGTAGAGAAATAAAATATAATATTAAGTTATATTTAGTCTATAATTATACACACACACACACATATATTTGAAAGTAAATAACACATCTAAAAAAAAAATAAAAAACACATGTATAACTTCTATTTTTGGTACGGTTTCAATTTTAATACGGCTTCAATTCGGTTTTTGATGAAAAATCAGAATCAAACTAAAGTATCAAAATAAATTCAGTTCGGTATGATTTTTTATGTTATGTTCGGAACCCCCAAGAACATGCATAGCCTTAAGGGGTCTAATCTTGTAAATTAAAATTTTTATAAATAAATTTTCACATTAATATTTAATTAAATAAATCGCATTTTAGTTAATATTAATTTAACAATTTATTATTATTATTATATTATATTATATATGAGAAATTAATAAAAATTGTAAATAAAAAAAAAATAATCACGAGTGTGCACAACAGTGCAAACAACTTGTAACCACAATCTAAAAGACTAGTTAAACCAAAAGAGTAAATAACTCAATCCAGAGTAACTTGTTCTTAGTAATGTCATGACCGACTCAGCAATTTCCAATTCAATGTAGCCAGTCTGTTTCTATACAAACTTTGTATATTAGATTTCTATTAAGTACATTAAAGCTGAACCCACTTACAACAGTGAAATTTTGTCCACGGTTATGGTTTTCATGATTTACTTATCTGGCTTTTCTTTCTATTGCCTATTGTGGCCTTGATCTGCGGCCTTATTTTTATGGTTTTTTGGATGTGCCAATTTTTCTTTTTTGTCGTCTCTTACTGTGTTACTTTGTGGGGATGATTTTGTGGGTCTCTTTAATGTTTTTTTTTTTTTAAATATTTATTTATTTATTTATTTTTTATGTTAGGTGGATGGCTTATTAAAATGTTGAGGTGTCATGCTGCTCAATGCGGTTCTCTTGTTTACAATATCTAAAGGATACTTTCTCAAACTTCTTTTTCTCCTTGCAGTTCAGCCATCTCCTTCTGCCATTCTGTGGCTTTCTCTTGCTCCTTTCGATCTAACAGCTTAAAAATTATGGGTGTGTCAAATATTGAATATATTATTTAAGTGTGTGACTAACGCTAGAGTAAAAGATTGTGATAAATGTAGTTTTGTCAAATCTCACAGTAAAATGGATAAAAATTTAAAGAGAGCTTGTACTGATTAATGGAAACTTAATTACAGAGTTGAAGGAAATTAAATAATAGGACTTGAAAATTAAATGTAGAGTTGAAAAAATAAAGATGGATAAAATAAAAGATAAATTGACTGCTTAGGTCTGGTTTAATTGATTAGTTTAATTGTTTGGCTTAAGCCTGGCTATTTATAACTTCACTTGAAGGAATCTGAAAGTATCTAGATCCATTCATCTCACGTTCATCGGTTGGAAGTCATTGCCAGCCTTTGTAAGCTGCTCTCAACTTCCCACTATTGAATTTTCTTTGGCCATTATCTTCTTTAACCAGTAAAATAATTAATAAATATTTAGGTCTCATAATAAATTAATGAATAAAATTAATTAAATTAGTTTTATAAAAAAATAATTTAATTAATAATGGGCATAAACAGAAAAAATAATTAAACAAATATAACAATTTATTTTAACTCCTGAAAATTACTTAATCACTAAGATATTGGATTTTTAAAATAAAAATAAATCCTAAAAATAGAAAATTTAAAAATGATGATTAATTAAAAATATGATAATGATTATGATATCTTCTTTAACCACTAAAATAATTAATAAATATTTAGGTCTCATAATTAAATTAATAGAATAAAATTAATTAAATTAATTTTGTAAAAAATAATTTAATTAATAATGGGCTTAGACAGAAAAAATAATTAAACAAATATAATAATTTATTTTAACTCTAGAAAATTTAACTAATCACTAAGATATTGAATTTTTAAAATAAAAATAAATCCTAAAAATAGAAAATTTTAAAAATTATGATTATTAAAAAGATGATAATGATTATGATACTACAATCGTCTTTAGAATCATAAGGTTTTGAGTTTAAATTTTAATTAATTCTATTTATACAAAAAAAAAAAATTAGGCCTTCTAAAGTAAGACTTTCAAATATTTATCTCAATTTGTGATTTTATTTACATATTTTAATTTTAGATTAATTATTCAAAACTTTCAATTTAATTGAATTTTTATTTTATTTAATTTTTCTTAAAATTAAAAGGTTTGAATAATTAATTTAAAATTAAAAATTTTAAATAAAATTATAAATTGATATAAATATTTAGATTTTTTTTTATTGATTGGCCAAAATATATTGCTCTGGGAATTGTTGAATTGATCTAGAGAGTGTTTAGTTTATATGTTGAATACAGTTGATAATTGATAGATATCAAAATATGTGAAGTTGAGTGTTTAGTAAGCTTAAAAGAATAAAGCTAATAGCTGTTTAGTAACTGATATAATACCCGTCAGCTGCAGTTTGTATTAATTCTATTTTTAGAGATAATTCTTATAAGCCGATAACTAATTTTATTTTATTTTTATTTTGGTCATATTATTATTTTTCATTTAACTTAAAAATTAGTATTATTAATACTTTTATCTTTTTTATTTATAATTTTAACATCTTTCAATTTCAATTTTGTTAAAATATTTTTTTATTAATAATATAAAATATAAAATATTTATTTATATCTAAAAACTCAAAATTAATTATAAATTTTTTTTATCAACGATAATAATTATTTTATTATTTTATATATATTTTTAAAGTTATTTAATTATTTTTTATTTTAATAATAAAATAAATAATATAATATATTAATTTAATAATTATATATTTATTTTAATAATATAATAAATAATATAATATAATAAATTTATAATTTTATTTTTATTTTAATAATAAAATAAATTATATAATATATATTTTTATTAATTATTTTACATAATAATAATAATAATAATAATTAAATATAATTTTATTAAATAATTAATATATATTAATTATTATCAATTATGGATTATTAATTATCAATTAATAACAATGACTTTCAATTAATAATTTAACAATTAAACTAATCAAGCGCTAGTGTTGTAATCTCGGGCTGAAACGCAAACGCAATGAAAAAGTCCATAGCCTGTGGATTTGATTTAAAAAAAAAAAAAAAAAATTGAAATGGGAGTGTTTGTCTCACTCTCAAGAAAGAAATTTGCATCTCCACGTGCAAGTAAATCCCATGAAGAAGCAAAATATCAGATAACAAGCTTGGGACTTGGGAACTCTTCTGGCCCTCAAGACAAGCCATTCCAAACAAAACCCAAAACAAACACATTGTGTGCACTTTCTTCTGTGCACATATCGGTGTCTCTTTGCCTCCACCAATGTTCATTCCCTTCATATTTCCCTGTTCAATTCATGTTTGATTCTTGTGTGCTGTTGTTAGTATGGGAGCTCAGAAGAGCATCCATGCTGGGAAAGGTCAGTTTATAGAGATAAATGCATACATACGATGAGTGGGTCTTCTTTTTTCTTTTATTTTTATGTTACTAGTTATGTTTGGTGGATTTTAAGTTTTAAATCAATGGTGTTTGTTTGTATGCAACAGCCAAAATTGATGTCAATGTTGATCTCACCCACAAGCTATGTGCTTCCTTGATGCTCCCTCCTCTCAGGTTCTTTTCCATTTCCATTCCTTAAAATTTTCACCCACCAATTAATTTTCCATTTCTATCATTCTTTGTCTTACTCATTCGATCTCTGTATGTAACAGAAACACTGCCAGCCCTCTTTCACTCATAATTGGGAGGTATGTGTTTTATCATGTCATGGTTTTGTTTGGATAGTAATAAGTTTTTGTTGGGGTTCTGAATAGTAGACTAGTGCAACATAGAAAAGTATATGGTTACACAAAATTGGTAAATTAGGGCTGTGGTTTGACAATAAATTCAATGGGTTCTTTTGCAGTCTTTGCCTCAAACACCCCAATTTATTTGGTGGGAGTGAGAAGCTTGATTTATCATGGGATAAGGGGCTGTATGATTCAAATGTATTGATAGCTTATAGGAGGCCAAGACCTGAATGGCTAGCTCAACAATGTTTTATCATTCAGGTGAGCATCAATTAAACCTTTTGCTGCTGTTATTTTATTGATGAAAATTAAGAAAAGATGGAACACTAATCTGGCATTAGAGTTGGGCCTTTATGAAGTCCCATAACCAAGTTGATTATAGATGAAAGTCCAACTGGGAATTTGAAGGAAACAAGTTTGATTTTGTGCACTGGTTCACAGCATTTTATTTCCTCTATTTTTCTAATTACTTGGCTTAGCATTCTGTTTCACCTGAAATCGGCATCCATGGTACACCGGTCGACAATTTCTCTCGTTCGGGGAGTAGAGGTGTGAATTTGTCTCGATTTTCAGTGGGCTTGGATCTGAATGAGCCTGCGAGTTCCCAATGGAGCAGCACAACCAGTATTAAATTTGAGGTTAAAGCCTAGCTTATTGCAACTTATATGCATCTTTTAGGCATGTTATTTTTTTGCAGTATTTTGATCTGCAACTTATGTAGTTAATTAGATTTGATATCAGAGGTAATGATTGTGAGAAAAAATGCAGCATGTACACCTGCTGAATGATGATGGCCGCTCTATAACTAGTGATCCTGATGGGTTCCCAGTGACTTGCAGGTAGCCATGTCTTATGTAATTTAATTTACAAGTACACTGACGTCCTATTTACTAAATTTGTTGCAAAATGTTTGCAAATGCAGTGGCAGTCCTCATGATCGTATGGTAGTCTTGAAGCAAGAATCTCGATATGTGAAGGCCAATGATCATAGTTTTTCTCATGTATAATATCTTAACCTTTTCAAATATGATTATTATTTTTTTCTTTTTGATTGAATTCCAGTTATATCATACTGCATTCTTAATTCTGCCTTTAAATGCTAATTGTAAGTGTCAGTTGTGTTATTTTGTGCTGACTAAAGGGCTTCCTATATTCAGCTCAGCATGCAAATAGAACAAGGGATTCCTGTTTTGTCAAAGTGGCTAATCTTTAATCGTTTCAAATTTGTTGCAACAAGGGGAGTTAAACTTGGGCCAGCATTTTTCTTGGCAAGGTGAACCTTTTTCTTTTAGTCTTGAGTGGATGCTGCCTAGTTGTTTGAGCTAGCATTAATGATAGTTGTGGAAAGAGATGATTCTTCTTAATTTCAATTAATCTGTACATGGGTATTTATATACAATTGATTCCTATAATTGTGTTCTACTAATTAGGAAGAAATCCTAAATAAGAAATCCTAAATAGGAATACAGAATATACAAAGAAATAATATAGTGATTGACTTTCCATAACACTCCCCCTCAAGTTGGAGCATAGATGTTAATCATGCCCAACTTGTTACAAATGTAGTCAATCCTAGCTCTATTTAGAGATTTTGTGAAAATATCTCCTAACTGTTCTCCAGTTTTGATGTGTCCTGTTGAGATGATATGTTTTTGAATATTTTCACGAACAAAATAACAATCAATTTCAATATGTTTGGTCTGCTCATGAAACACCAGATTAGAAGCAATATAGAGAGCAGCTTGATTATCACACCACAATTTCGCAGGCAGGGAGGTCTTAAAACCTGTCTCATCTAGTAATTAAAGTATCCACATTACCTCACATACTGATTGTGCTATGGCTCTGTATTGGGTTCAGCACTAGATCGAGAAACTACACTTTGCTTCTTGCTTCTCCAAGATACCAAATTTCCTCCAACAAAACGCAATATCCAGTAGTTGACCTCCTGTCAACTTTAGATCCAGCCCAGCTAGCATCTGAAAAACATTCAACATTCAAATGCCCATGATTACCATATAACAAACCTCTTCCTGGAGCGCCCTTCAGATAATACAAGATTTGTCCCAAGGCTTCCTAATGAGCAACAGTTGGGGAAGACACAAATTGACTTATCACACTAATGGCATAAGCAATGTCAGGACGAGTGACTGTAAGGTAATTCAATTTTCCTACTAATCTCCTGTATCTCTCTGGATCTTCAAACAACTCACTATCCCCTGCTAACAGTTGTAAATTTGGAGTCATTGGTGCACTACAAGGCTTAGCACCTAATTTTCCTGTCTCTGTCAATAAATCGAGGACATATTTTCTTTGAGACTTACTTCTCATAAATTCAATACCCAAGAAATACTTTAACAATCCCAAGTCTTTGGTTCGAAACTGGGTTTGGAGGAAGGTTTTAAGAGATGAAATACCTGCAGAGTCACTCCCAGTGATGACAATGTCATCCACATAGACTACCAGGAGAATTAGACCAGCCTCAAATTGCTTATAAAATACTGAGTGATCCAACTTACTCTTTTGCATACCAAATTCCTGTATTGCTCCACTGAATCTCCCAAACCAGGCCCTAGGACTTTGTTTCAAGCCATAAAGAGACTTCCGAAGCCTATAAACTTTACCCGACTCCTCTTGAGCAACAAACTCAGGTGGTTGCTACATATATACCTTCTCCTGAAGATCACCATGAAGGAAAGCATTCTTAATATTCAATTGGTGCAGGGGCCAATCATATGTAGCTGCTAAAGAGATAAACAAGCGAACAGAAGTAAGTTTAGCTACAAGAGAAAAAGTGTCAGAGTAATCAATCCCATATGTCTGAGCATATCCTTTTGCTACAAGGCGTGTTTTTAACCTAGCCACAGAACCATTAGGATTTACCTTTACTGTAAATACCCATCTGTAACCAATAGCTTTCTTACCAGTGGGCAAAGGCAACAGTTTTCATGTACCATTAGCATCTAAAGCCTCAATTTACTCTTTCATAGCAGCACACCAGCCAGGATGAGACAGTGCCTCACCAACAGGATTAGGGAAAGGAGCAGAGTATAAAGAAGTAACAAAACATCGAGAATAAGAAGACAATTGATTATAAGAAACAAAAGAAGATATAGGGTAAGTACATGAACGTTTACCTTTACGAAGAGCAATGGGTAAGTCTAGATTAGAATCATGATCAGTATGAGGTACAGGATCTCCCAACGAAGTAGCTGGTGGAGGATCTGAGTCAGGAATCTCCAATCTCCTGGAATAAATATGAACAACGGAAGGTCGAGTAGGTCTAGAGACAGAAGGAACAGGCTGTGGGAGAGGATTAGACGTTGGTTGGACAGTATATATTAAGAGATTATCCTCCTCCCCATGACTCTCATACACAGATGATTGAGGAAAAAATGGAGTTGACTCAAAAAATGTGACATCTGCAGAAACAAGATAACGATTAAGAGTAGGAGAGAAACAGTGGTATTCTTTTTGCAGCTGGGAGTACCCAAGGAAGACACATTTGAGAGACTTTGGATCTAATTTAGTAACCTGTGGATGAACATCACGCACAAAACAGGTACAACAAAAAAATACGGGATTCAACAGGGAACAAAGATTTTGTAGGAAACAAAACAGTATAAGGAATATCCCCATTAAGGATAGAAGACGGCATACGATTGATTAAAAAACATGCCGTAGAAACTGCATCCGCCCAAAAGTGTTTAGGAACTTTCACCTGAAAAAGAAGAGCACGAGTTATCTCAAGAAGATGCCGATTTTTTCTTTCTGCCACGCCATTTTGGGATGGGGTATCCACACAGGAAAACTAATGAAGAATGTTATTTTGTGTCACATAAGACTGAAATTGTGCTGAAAAGTATTCTTTGGCATTGTCACTTCTTAATATGTGCACAGAAATATTAAATTGAGTTTTGATTTCATTACAAAAGGCACAAAAGATAGAAAACAACTCAGAACGATTCTTCATTAAATATAACTAGGTAACACGAGAGTAATCATCAACAAAAGTAACAAAATAACAAAATCCAGTTTTAGAAGTAATAGAACAAGGACCCTAAACATCAGAATGAACTAACTCAAATGGGGATGAAGCCCGTTTATTGACTCTAGACACAGAAGGCAAACGATGATATTTTGCAAACTGACACGACTCACATTCTAGTACTGATAAAGACTGAAACTGAGAACATAGCTTTTTCATGGTAGACAAAGAAGGATGGCACAATCTACAATGAGCTTCAAGAGGTGTTAAGGTACTGGAGTAAACAAGCGACCGCGGTACATGATTTTTTAGAATGTAGAGACCACCTGACTCACGTCCTCTGCTAATAATCTGCTTCGTCATAAGATCCTGAAACAAACATTAGTTAAGAAAAAAAAAAAACAATTTAAAGTATGAGTAAATATACTAACAGAAAGTAGATTAAAAGAGAATTTTGGTAGACACAAAACAGATGACAGAGAAATTGACGAAGTCAGGTTCGCAGTTCCAGAACCTATGACACAAGAAGTAGAACCATCAGCTAAAGTAACAGTAGAGGAAGTGAGATTAGACTGAAAAGCAGATAGAAGACTAGAATTATCTATCATGTGATCTGTCGCACCAGAATCAATAACCCATTTGGATGAGGAAGACACAAGGCATGTAATGGATTTACCTGACTCAGCGATCGCAGTGATAGGGAACTGGTAGGCTTTAGAGATTCCTGATACTGGGAAAACTGTGCAAAATCCTCTGCAGATACCAAAATAGTTTTCTCAGAGGAAGATACTGTAAAATCCTCATCGCCATATTTGCCATCCGTGATCGCCGATTTTTCCTCCGAAGTTGCGCATAATTATATTTTGTATGGCTGTGCTCATGGCAATAATAACAAATGACTCCTTTGAGTCTTGATTAGAACTAGCCTCTCCATTACGCTGACATTACTGCACTGTAATTCCTCCTCTACTTCCTCTTCTATTACCCGGTTGTCCATTTGGATTACGGCTAATAAGAGCACTACTGGCAGGCTGTAAAGATTGGGTACTCTCTGTACGAAGGACCCGTGTGAACGTTTCATGCAAAGATGAAATCTCAAAACTGGAGAGAATATGAGATTTAACAGTCTCATACTCTGAAGGAAGGCCTGCAAGAAAATTCATAACAGTCAGTTGCTCCCGTTGGGCCTGCTGAACTTTCACATCAGGATTAAAAGGCAACAATACATTAAGTTCCTTATATACCCGTTTAAAATTCATAAAATAAGCCGTGAGAGACTTATCCTCTTTCTCAGCACGGTAGAATGCCTTACAAACATCATAAATATGAGAGATATTTCCTTTACCAGAATACAGAAAATCTAAGTAATCCATCAATTTCTTAACAAATTCACAGTGATTAATTAAACTAATTACCTCACTGTGAATCGAGTTTTGACGCTACAAAAACAATCGAGCATCCTTCCTTAGCCAAGTTTGTCGTGTATCATCCGTAGGTGGATCTTTAGTAAGGTGATCATCCTTATCAATGCTACGTAAATAGACCGTAACAGTCTTACTCTACTCCAGGTAATTCGAACCATTAAGTTTGTGTTCCGTGATCTTAGTCATTACCAGAATCACACCAGAAATAACATTTTTATTGTCTGCCATTTGTTGAGACAAAGAAAACTAACCAAAACGCTAATCCAAAGTGTTTACAGTGGCAAAATAACCTAAAATCACAAATCAAGCAAATACCGAAATAGGATCTGAGAGCCAAACCTCAGAAGTCCTTTAATGGTATTATGGATCAGGCAACAGCACACAGTAGTGGAATGAGGGGGTTGAGGCGATGCCGGCGATGTTGATCGGAGTCGAAACGGCCGGTCGGCGGCCAAAGTCTCTCCTGAGCTGGGTGGTGAGAACAAATAGCCACCCTAGATAGATGACCTGTTCTGATACCATTTAGAAAGAGATGATTCTCCTTAATTTCAATTAATCTGTACATGGGTATATATATGCAATTGATTCCTATAATTGTGTTCTACTAATTAGGAAGAAATCCTAAATAAGAAATCCTAAATAGGAATACAGAATACAGAATATACAAAGAAATAATATAGTGATTGACTTTCCATAACAATAGTGCTGGAAGTAGGGGTGAGTAATTGGTAGTTTCGGTTCGAAACTGAACTGAACCGCTCAAATCAAATAGACCAAATTTATTAGAAGTTCAAACTGAAGCGAACCAAATAAGGATTAAAAATAAACTTAATTAAACCGAAATGGTTTGATGCAGTTCATCAATTTATAGTAACCAAATTCAGTAATCAGACAAGCAAGGCAAAGTTATTAGTACTAAGCAAACACATTTCAAGGCTTCAAGCAGCACAAGCAAAACAATTCACATTTTACAATAATCAAATAGAATAGCCAAATGCCTAAAAAAGGAACTAACTTTAAAAAAGGAACTAACTCTAGTGATAAATTAAATAAATAAAGTTAGTATAACCCACCAGATTAAAACAACTAATTTCCCAGGAAGAATAATAGAAATCAGAAATTAGATAGTAACAATCATGGAATTAAATCGTGGTCACGGATGATGGAAATAGGCCTGTAACGGCTATAACGTAATGGTAACGACATATTGCTACCCAAATTTTTTTTGAAAAATTTATAAGGTTCATTAAATGAATAGATAGACAAAACATATACAAGAGAGTATTCCTTGGTGCATGATGTTTGCGGATGATATTGTTCTGATAGATGAGATACGAGGAGTCAATAGAAAGCTAGAGCTTTGGAGAAATACTCTAGAGTCAAAGGGTTTTAAGTTAAGTAGAACGAAGACAGAATACATGCATTGCAAGTTTAGTGAAGGCCAAACTGGTGATAGGGAAGGAGTTAGTTTGAATGGAGTGGTACTGTCCCAAAGTAATCACTTTAAATATCTAGGCTTAATCCTTCAAGTAGATGGGGGATGTGAGGAGGATGTTAGTAATAGGATTAAAGCCGAATGGTTGAAGTGGAGACGTGCCACGGGAGTTTTATGTGATCGTAAGATTCCCAATAAGTTGAAAGGAAAATTTTACTGTACAGCCATACGACCGGCTATGTTATATGGTAGTGAGTGTTGGGCACTGAAAGAGTCGTATGCGTCTAAGATAAGAGTTGCAGAGATGAGAATGTTAAGGTGGATGAGTGGTCATACTAGACTAGATAAAGTCCATAATGAGAGTATTAGAGAAAGGTAGGAGTGGTGCCAATTGAAGATAAGTTGAGAGAAGGGAGATTGAGGTGGTTTGGTCATGTGAAGCGTAGACATACGGAGGCTCCAGTTAGACAAGTAGAGCACATTAGGTTAGAGGATAGAAAGAAAAAAAGGGGTAGACCTAAATTGACTTAGAGGAGAGTGGTACAACATGACCTAGAGGCATTACACATTTCTGAGGATTTAACCCACAATCGTTTAGAGTGGAGAAAGCAAATCTATATAGCCGACCCCAAATTTTTGGGATAAACGCTTAGTTGAGTTGAGTTGAGTTGAGTTGAGTTGAGTTTTATGAAATGAATAGATATTTAAAGATATAAGTAAAAGTAAGATAAACAACTAAATGATAAGTATAAATATATCAAATAAAGGCATTGAATCCATCATTCTTTGACATCATTAGCAATAATTAATTTAAAACTAAAATAACTATGTAGATAGTAATGAACTAACCCTATTACCACCAAAATAAGTGTCTATGTAGACATCATTTGCAAAGTTTCTTTGATGTTATTTTTCAATTACTTATGTATTTTACTAAAAATAATTTTAAAAATAGTTCAAAATTAGAGGGGGAAAAAAGACAATAACCTTTAGATTGAGCAAACTAATGCTTCATACTATAATTTCACAAACAATCTATAGCATAAAACATAATTTTCTTCAACAGATAAGTGAATAACACCAAAAACAACGACAAATAACTCACCCTTTGCAAGATATAGATCCAGATTGCTCCCCTTCACTTCAAATAAACCTAAACTAATTGATGATCTTAACTCAAGAAGTCAAAGATTTTTTTAAAAAGATGAAAATTTTAGATGGAAAGTTGAGGAAAGTAAGAAATAGAAGAGGAAACCCCTACAAACTGGAAACAAAAGACTGAAATGAGCTGCCTGCCCCCCTCTGCAAAAAGAAAAAAGAGAATACACGTGAGGAATGGCTGTTACCATTACTTAATGGTAAATAATGGCCGTTAACGGCCATTGAACCTGCTTTTTTTTTTCCTATATATAATGGGTATAAAGGTAGTGAGAGCCTTCATAACCCCCTCGTGCTTCCTAGAATTAACCATTAACTAAATCATGGTTTAGTAATCAATAATTAATTCTTGCTTTATTCTTTTCTTATTTGCATCACTCTTACCTTTTCTTTTTTATGATAGTCTGACAGGTGGTTCCATTGTAGGGGACATGGCTCCTTATCAAGCATTTGCTATAGGTGGTGTTGGTAGTGTGCGAGGGTATGGTGAGGGTGCTGTTGGATCTGGGAGATCATGTCTGGTTGCAAATAGTGAATTGACATTCCCTGTGGTATGTAATGCCTTAATCATTTTTCAGAGGATTGTGACATGGGCATGTATTCTTTATGCATACTGTTATACTTTTACAATGTCTTGATTCTTGTGAAAAGACAGCATAAAATGTCCATTTGGGTCTAAATACTTGTAATGCATTATTACAACTAATCAGTGAGGACAATTTGGTGTTATTTTTACAACCTTTTTATGATTATTTTCACATGCTTTGCTATTTTAATATGTTCTAATCTGTGAATAGGAGAACTCTAAAAACTATTTGAAATTTGCTGTTTCATTCCAGATGTTCACATTAATGCATGGAACAGTTGCTTTATGATGACATAATTATTCTATATGAAGCCTGATTTGGTGCTATGCTGTCAGTTGCATTGTATTGAATAGTTACTGTCTGATTGCCCTGTAGCTTTGTGAAATTTTTTTCATAATTTATAAGCTTAGTTCTCTGTGAACTGCCATTTAGCAAATCCTGTGAGCCTTGGCGGTGATCTTCTTAAGGAAAATTACTTGGTACCATCTGATAATATCAGCAGTAGTGGGTACCTAAACGGGAATCATGAGAATAATTGTATCATTTCTACCATGTAAACTTCATGCTTCAAAGTAATTTCTCATTATCTCATAGTAAGAAACTATTGACATGAAAAGGAAGAAAAAATATAAACACTAGTTTTTTATACTACGAGAAAGTTTGTGGGTATAAAGTTTACACTGTACACGCAAACAAATAAAAATTTAAGTTGGAGATGCAAAAGCATGAACAAGTTTTCTTTCCTTCTTCTTCTTCTTCTTTTTTTAATTTTTTTTTTAAATCATTAATAAGAAAGCTCTCCTTGAATGCAAAACAAATAAAATTTTTCTGTTTGAAACTTAAACTATGTTTAGGAAATTTTTAGAGGGGAAGCAAAATTAAGGGTGAAAAATAAAGAATATTTTCTATTTGTTTTCTTTACTCTTATTTGTATGGAAGGAAAATAAAAAAAAAAAAAAAGAAGGAAAATAAATTATTTTCCCTGGTTTGGAAAGGGGAGAAAGTAAAGAGAGGAAAGAAATTGTGATGAATTTACAATTTTTCCCTATTTTAAAAAGAACTTAAATAAAAAGGATAATTTTGTAATTTTATTTTGTATAGTTAATTTTTTCTTCCAACTCTTCTTATTTTCTCTCCAATAGTCCAATTTGGAGAGAAAATGATGAGGAAAATGAGGGTCATTTTACTTTCTCCCTTTATTTTGCCCTCTTCCCAAACAATGAAAAGGGCCATTCTCTTATTTTTTTTCATCAAATTATATTCCTTTCCCCTTAATTTCCAAATGTTCAAACAGTGGCTTATTGGTGAGTGACTTGGGTGTAGGATGGTGTTGTGCTCTAGTTTTGAATCTGTCAATATAATCAGGGTAGAAATTCTTACTTGAGATTTGGGACAGGCACAAAAATGAAATTCGTGATGAATAGAAAAAAAGTCCTAGAATATGATTTTCTTCCCCCCTCCTACCATAACTAATAGGTCCAATTCCAACAATTTTGTGTCAATCAAGCCAATTTTATCATGAGGGATTATAATATTATTGACTGGGCCTTTCTAAATTTCATTTGTGAAATGAAAGGCTATTGAACCATGTCAAAGTGAGTGGTTAAGATGTGGATTTAGTCCTTTAATTTTGCACTTCTGATAATGTTAAAGGTTGGAGGGACAACAATAGGGCCATTTAACGTGTGAGTAGCAATTGTGGGTGTCTGTTATGATAGTTTCTGTTTTGATATTTTGCTAACATTTTCTGCTTAGGATTTGAAATCTAACAAAATACAAAATAATTTACCTTTCAAGCTGCTTTTTCTTTGTTCAGAACAAGATGTTGGAAGGTGTTGTTTTCCTGGACTGTGGAACAGACTTAGGCTCTGGTCGACTTGTACCTGGTAAGTTTCATATATGACTTGCAATTGCAAAACTAACAAAATTTTCTTGTCAATATACCTTGTTAATAAGAGAAAAAGAATATGCACTTTTAGTCCTTAGTGTATAACTATCAGAACCTATTGAATAAATTTTCACATTTCATGTGGGATGGATGCTTCATGTGGGATGGGGGATTGAGTAGCCGATTAGGTAACTTTTAGGTCAGCATTGCTTCAAGATATTAACTTCTAACACAGGTAATCAAAGTAAAAATATTAGTGAATTATTAGAAATTGATAAATGTTTATCATGGGATGAATTGTAAATGAAATTAAAAAAGGAATCTATGAATGGTTATCGTGAACATCATTTTGGTTCAGTTTTGCTGTTAATTATGTAATATGTTTAGGTTTTGACTTTCGAGAATTCTAGGGTTAGAGGAAATAGTATCCATGGCTGAATTGTTGGCCAAGTTGCTTGAAAATATGGAGCATAAGATAAAAAATTTCCGAGTTCTCAATGGTACCAGACCACTTTGTATTGCATTACACATTTCCTAAGAGTTTCAAGGCTTGCTTGTTGTATAAAACAAATCTTTCTCACTTCTTGAAAGTGCATGCATGTTTGAACATTTAGCAGTCCCACTTGTAGTTCTCTCAGAACATAAATTCTCCTTGGAAACAGATAGCTTGATGACTCCTAAAAAAGTTACGATCATGTATCAACACCTAGATGAGTATAACCCACTCTACAATACTATTTGATGTTAAGAAGCTTTCATTGCTTGAGGTTAAAAATTTCCTGATATTTATTTATTTTTTTTTTTATTGAGAAATATCCAGCAACAGTTTTGTAACCCCTGAAAGTAATTTAATAGTAGAACTCTCACTGAAAATTAACATAACAGTTATGAGAGGTCTCTCTAAATCATTACAAATTAAGCCGTCATAAATAGCCCTCCCAAACATAGGCTGTCCCAGTCAGCAATGTTACATTTTTCTGCAATATTGGAAGGAAGTGCAGATTTTGGCAGATTAGCAACTCCACAATGTGATTAGTCGACTTAATAGCTCTCACTTCTTTTTCTTCCCTTAACAAACGGTTAATTGATATAATCCCTGGCCTCAACTAACAGCCACGATTTAGCCAACTGGAAAAATTCAAGTTACTTCTTTTAAAACTGTAATGCTAGAATTTTGTCCGTGCAAAAGAAAATCATATATAGAAAAGCTTAAGCTCTTAATTTGTCTCCCTTTCTTTTGTTTCCTTTTTCAGTTATTTTGTTACTCAAGTTTGTTGACTGCATTATACGATAACCTCACATGGGCAAGAAGGGGGATATCTAATGTAATATATTGTGTTGGCAAGAAGGGGGATATCTGTGCATCAACATTATGAAGCCTTACTATATATTTGATTGCATGATTCTGCACTTTCTTGCTATTTAAACGAAGTTATCTTATCCTTGCTTGTATTAAATCAAAATATCTGCTTGAACCTTCCCCATTAGAATTCCCATTTTCTAGTACAATACTGCTCATATTCTATTTTCATTAAAATTGTGATATAAGCATGGAAAAAGGCTTCTGAAGTTTCTGTTTCCCTTCCTGCCCCTGCCTTCCCCACAAAAAACCTAACACACCATGCACATGTATCTTTATCGGTGGACTTGGAGTTTCAGGAAATCCAGCACAAAGGCAGCGCAAACCAGGATCTGGGATTGGGTTTGGATACGGCCTTCGCTTGAAGTCTCCATTTGGTCACTTTCATGTTGACTATGCCATCAATTCCTTTCACCAAAAAACTGTCTACTTTGGCATCGGCAACCTTATTTCATGAATGTCTTGCACCTCAAAGCTGCAGTTACACATTTTTTCCAGGTTGTTTAAATTTGTTATTGAGAAGAGTTGAGGAGAAGCTTTGAAGGTTGCAACTGAAAAACGTCACCTTTTCATTCTGCTGGGGCAGTTGCAACCGTGTATCACCTGTTTTCAGTAAAAAGTTGCAAGGGATGCAGCGCGTTCAAGCTACGTGTGGAAGTTTTTTCTGCTGCAGTTTTGGGCACACTTGTATAGAAATATAGTATATTCTTCCTGAATTTATATTCATAGTGCAAAAACAATGGTAACTTCGTTGATTCTTTTTGAAATGGATTTTATTTCCCATATTTCCAATGTTGCAAGTCTGTGAACTTACATATGCTAAAACGAAAGTTTTCTTTCTTCTATCTCAGCAAAGAAATGTGAGATGGTAAGGGGTTCCATCATTTGTTTTCGCCTCATTGTTTTGTTATTAATGGGATTTGGATCAAATTTAAGTCAGGTCAGAGTATGGAAATCCACACTTATATTGACCAAATCCGAGCCCCTATGATGAGTTCGGGTCACAGATCTGAGATCAGATCGGAATCAAATTGATTTAAATTGAATCAGAATCATTTAAAATCATTGTTGATTTGAACCGTGACTGAATTGGATTAGAACTGATTGGTTCGGTTGAGATCAAAATTAAACTTCTCATTTATTTTTTTTTCTGAAAAAAAAAATTCTGGATGGTTAGATTTGATCAAAACAGAATTAAATTGGAATTGGAGCATAAATCAAAATTGAAAGCAAAATTATTGAATGATCTTAAAGGTCGATTCAAGTTTATATTCTCGATGAAAAGGAACCATTGATCCGAACTAAAACCGGCTCCTAACTCATATATATATATATATATATATATATAAACCCATACTTCATGTCTCGTCAAAACAAGATTTTTTGAGGGGCAATGAAAAAAAATTATGTGATTTTTAAATTTTTACAATTTCATCGCATATTATAAATATTGTTAATTAAATTTTGAACTTTTTAACTCTTAATAATTTTATCCTACTATTTATAAAATTGTTATCTGAAGACACCACATCAGCTGCCATGTCACTATGGCAGGACATAATAGATAAGAATTAAAAAGTTCAGAATTTAATTGATAATTTTTATAATATAGGGTAAAATTATAAAATTTTCAAAAGTATAGGTTTTTTTAGCAATTTCCCAATCTATTTTAATTTATATAAAATTTCAAATTACTTTCAAAATTGAGAG
Source organism: Hevea brasiliensis (assembly GCF_030052815.1). Taxonomy (NCBI): domain Eukaryota; kingdom Viridiplantae; phylum Streptophyta; class Magnoliopsida; order Malpighiales; family Euphorbiaceae; genus Hevea; species Hevea brasiliensis. The sequence goes on along the minus strand of NC_079493.1, from coordinate 20,437,397 downwards.
TTAATTAATAATTCAATTTAGATTAATTTGATTAACCTGAAAATGCTTCAACACGAAAATATGATAAAATAATAATAAAAAATGAGGGAAAGAGATACCTAAAAAGACATGAGAAGAAGTATTATCAAAAAATTTATAACCTTTAATATTGATACAAAATTGGCTTTGAACATAATTGAATGGCGAAAAATAATCCATATAGGCAACTTTAATTAGTTTTGAAAACTTAATTGTTATTATTGCTTTATATGTTTGAATTGATAATATATATTTTTTATTGTAAATATTTATGAAAAATTTATCTTTTAGTCTTTAGATTATGCTAGGGATTAACATATGAAGTATTTATGAAAATTATCTTTTTAAAATTTAATTAGTATTTTAAATACCTGAATTCATCTTAAATCTAATTATATTACTTGAATAATATTTAAATATGCATAAATTTATATATTTTAATTAATAATATATATAAACTATATTCATAATTAATAATTTTAGAAGAAATTGCAAAAAAAAAAAGCACTTTTACTTTTTTTTTTTGTAATTATACTCTATACTAATTAAATTACCAATTAAACCTTATATTTTTTAACTTTTACTAACTATTCCCTATTGTTGTTGTAATGTAACATCTGATATGGTATCTCCGCTAGTGAGATAATGGTTTTGTTAATGGTAGAGTAAAATTGGTAAGTGTTAAAAAATTCAGAGTTCAATTGACAAAGTTTATAGTATGGGGTATAACAACAAAAATTTGAAAATTACAAATTTTTTTTGGGGTATATAGACCCCTATTTGTGTGACCTTGTGGGCATGTATATTGAGGCTGCAAGAAACCCGATGATGAAAAAATTATATGCCCGTGAGATATATTTAGAGTCATAAAAAATGGATAATCTATGTATGGCATGTTTCTTAAAGAAAATAATTTTGAGAAGCAAAAAATGATTAATTAAATTTAAATAAAGTTTATTTTTGTTTAAATTTAATTCTGGAAATTTATTAGAAAAAAAAAAACCTAACTAAGCCTAATTGGGCTTTGTGGGTCCAATGAGTTTTAGTGAGGAATTTTGATTAAATAAATAAAAGCTCACTATTTTTTTATTTTATTAAAGAAAATTAAAGGAAAATAAAATTAATTAAAAGTTTTTCTTGTCACACTTTACCCCTCTGTAAGGTATAACATGATTCCGTAGAATACCTAATGAACTACCGAACTTCACCTACCGATAACTCATTAAGTACCCTACAAGGGATTTTCAAACAATTTTTTTATTTTTGACAAGTGGTGAGCATTTTCTAATAAATACTTAAAACATTTAGTTAAATTAAATCTAGTTGGAAATTTTAGCCCATTTTCTTTTTCTGCAAATTTTATAAAAATTTTGACAGAGTTCCCTCTGTATTTTGATAAAACATTTCTTCAAATACCTGTAAAAAGCACTTCTAAAAATTTTTCTCAACAACTGCTTCAATTTCACAATCAACTCAATCCATTTCTCAAGTTCAAAATTCAATAATCCTCAATATACTAGCAATACATTTCATTCAAATTAATTAAAATAGTTTCATTCATATTTCATTAGGAACAAAACAATTTAGATACATTATTACAAAATTTATATTAAGAGAGTTTCAAACTACAATATATATATTACAACTTTATACAAATTTTATACAAACTTTGTACAAGCTGCTCAAGACCGATTTTACATATCCATACAATTACGTGCAATACATACATCAAAATGAATATTTACAGTCAGAGTATAAATTATACCCGATAACTTCTAGCAGGTGGCTCCCCTGTCCTCAGCAGCTCAATCTGCTGTTCCTCTAGTCTCTATATCTCATGACAAGATAACAAGCTATCGCTGAGTGGTGAACTCAGTGGTGCACAAACTAATAATTTAAAAGTTAATACAATTTATGCTTGACAATTCATAACAAATAGAATTTTAAAATTTCTAGATTCTTTAAAATCCATGACCTTTAGAAATCAACATTTTCATTTATGCAAATTATTCATTCGAATAACATTTTGATCAAATAGTAACTATTTATTTACATTTATTTTAAATTCCGAGACAATGCAAAAATTTTTGAATCATTAACAAATTATTTATTTCAATCACAATTTATCAAATTATGCATAATTTAAAGGGCATTGCCAACAATACACACAGTCGAACCCATGACCCAAAATTCGAATAGATGCCGTGTTGTACACCACGACATTTCACATTCTCCCAATAACCGAGACTAAAAGGGAGAAACAAAGACTAGCTAGTATATATGAGTACTCATTCACATCATTCCCCAATTGGCAAGCTAGAGAGGAAGAAACTCGCCCCATCAAGTGGAGGAGTTATCTCACTAGACAAGCTAATGAGAATTCACAACATATTTTGTCATGTCAACTGTGGTTTCAAATCATATTCAAAACAATTTTTATTTACAAAGTGTTTACAAATCATCAGCATATTTAATCATCATAAATTCATGTTTAAGGTTGGCAACACATCAAACTTAATATTTACAATCATCAAAGCAATGCAATAAATCCTTAAATGCATAAGAAAATTTATATTCAAATTATACAATTTCATTCAATAAGTGAAAATTCTCAACACAACAAAAATCATGAATCATATAATAAATTTATTTCAAATCAATTTGGAATTGAAAAACAACAAAAGAGTTAGTTGTGCACAAACCTCAAATGAGTCGCCTGTTGGTCTTGACTCGACTCCTCGGATTCTGTCCCGGTATTCTTTTCCACTGAAATACACAATTTTATAGTGTTTCAGTACCATAATTTAACTTCACTTTTACCTAGCTCTAACGTGTTAAATTTGACGTTCTTGAAATTTTGTGTTTCGGGTTACTATTCATTGTACTATTCAAGTCAAATTATTGACTTTCTAAGGCTTAATGGGTATGGGAACTCTAACTTCACCCACATACCACATTTTGGCCATTAAACTTGTTGGTTTTGGTCATTTTTTCAAAGCTTAAGTCATTTTGGCAAAATTGCCAATTTTCGGTTTTGGTGCTTCGAAGTTGCACTGTTTCATTGGTCAATCTACTGTTGGAATTTGGCAAAACTTCCTTCATAGAAAATGTTCCTTATTGTCTTAAGTGTATTCTCATTTTTGGATCACCCCAATTGGAGTTTTGTAGCTCGTTATGGCAAAAATACAATTATCGCTCACGCAATCGCTCATGCTGAGATTTTGGTTCTGGCAGATTTTTGGTCTAACTTTGTTCAGTAATTTGATCAAGTTAAGTTCATAATTTGGTCTAACTTTCTTCATATGAAATGTTCTACTATGTCTTAGGTTTCCATCGGTTTAAGTCGCCTAAATCGGAGTTTTCTAGAGAGAGTTATAGCCATTGGAACTTTACTGCTCAATGGCAATTCTGCAGAATCGCAGGTACAGTAACTCCACTTTGCTCAATAATTTGACTAGGTTAATGGCATAATTTGGGATGGTGTTCTTCATGAAAGTTTTAGATTTATATCTTATCTAATTGCTGGTAAAATTTCAGGTCAATTTGACCTTCCTAGCTCGAGTTATGACCAAATAAACAGTTTTCAGGTCAATTTGACCTTCCTAGCTCGAGTTATGACCAAATGAACAGTTACTTGCTCATTTGGTCGATTTGGTGCGATGTGATCGCTCTCATTTCACTTTGGTCAATTGGTTCACTAAGTTTTGGTCAGTTCTTGGGCATGGTTCCTTAATGAAAATTGTGTCATTTTATGTCTATTTTCATCCCCAATTGGTGGCATATCAATTGGACTTGTAAAATTTCCGTTTTGGTCCTTCAAAGTTGACTTGGTCATGCTGCCAGCAGCATGACCACATTGAATCCGAATTTGGGCTTAATTCCAACAATTCCAACACACTTCATTTGGTCACCATTGACCATTTTTCACTTCAAAATAGGTCCAAGACATCATTTACAAGTTTCTAACATTTTTGTCTCTAAACCCTAATGTCCAAAACCCTAATTCACAAACTCTTACATTTAACTACTTCCAAGCCTTGAATCATAATTATTCAACACAATTAAACTCACATACACTTTCAAATCCACCAAATTCATGCATACATATATCAAAACCCTAGTTGGCCAAAATTCAACTTTGTACCCTAACACTTGTCTTCATTTTATTTTAAGCTTATTTCTAAGTTCATTCAATCATAAACACATGTATTAAACTCAAAATTCCAAAGTAAATAGCTTACCTCAACTTTGATATTCAATCTTCAATTTTTCTCCTCTTTTCTTCTTTCTTTCTTGCTAAATCTCTTTCTCAAAGGAAGAAAATAAGGTTTTATGAAGTGATTAGGGAAGAAATTAGGATTTAATAGGGGATTTAAAGCTTGGAGCAAGCTTTCATGGAGGTGTGGTAATGGTGGTATTAAGGGAGATGTGGGGCGGCACATTTGGTGGAAGAAGAAGAAAAATGATTTTTCTTTCTTTTTTTTTAAGTATTTTATGTCTTAACAATTTGCTTTTGACTTGGTCAATTATGTAGAGAAATTAAAATTATATTTTGACATCATGATGATGTCATCCAAGTGATGTAAATAAACTTTTTCAATTTTTTTTTAATCTTATGGAACACCATAAATTCCAATTAAATAAAATTTTAATTAAAATACTTATGGCATCATGCATGATGTCATGCATGATGTCATCTCCCAACACCTTTTTCTTTTTCTCTTCTTTTTTTTTATTTATTTTTCTATTAGTTCTTTAATTTAATTTCCGACTTTGAAATTTTCTTTTCTCCGATTTTATTTGACAGTTAGGTCAGGATTCGGCTCTTGGGGTCAATTGACCAAATTGCCCCTTGCCGGTTCATCTCGGTTTGCAAATAATTTCATATTTCTTTCGGCTCCCTGACCTAATTATTTGACTGACTTAACAGTTCTTTTTTGTGATTTTCTCTTTTCCACTGTGTTCATAAGGGTCCTAAGGACCGCGGCGTCACATTTTACGGTTCGAAATTTGAGTTTAAAACGACTTCGCAGTCGTTCCCGAGGAGGTCACCCATCGCTGTGACTCTCGGCTCGTTTAACTTCTTCTGTTCTGTTTTTCTTATTTATACTTAACTAATTGAACATTATTAATTATTTGTGTTTATAGCTTCTCTAATTGACTTAAGTGCGGTTCTAATTCCCTTAATTGTCCGGGCCGACACTGGTCACCGGAACAGTGAAATCTACTAGGCTATGCAAATGGGGGTGTTACATTTCTTTTTAAAACTCCTTAAGCCTTTAGGATTATATAAACTTTCTATATAATTTTTGATCTAAACCCCATAAATACTTGACAGAGGAAGAAGAGAGAAAAAAACAAGGAAAAAAAGAACGGACTTGCCTAGCCACAAAAAAAGAAGAGATTCTCCCTCTCGTTGCTCTCTCTTCCTTTCTCTCTTTCCTTTTCTTTGTTCTTACTTGCTTCAAAAAGTATTCAAGATTTGACTAAGATGAGTCTTACTAAGTGATAAATATTTAGGAATCATGCTATATGTTGTATTTTCATGATTATATACTTCTAATTTATCTCATATGTTTATAACATACATGTTTATGTAGTGAATTTGAGAGAAAGCAACAATTCTGCACACATCTCCTTTCTAAGTTCATGTATTTATTAATTTTTGTGCTTTTTTGTGAAATTCTATTAATTTTATGTTCAAGAATTACAAAAAAAAGCTTTTAATTTGAGTTAGTTATAGTCATTCAAATTTAGGCATCTACAGAATTCGATGTGTAGAATAGCCAGATTTCAGGGTCTATATATTTTCTAATTTTTAGTCTTTTTCCACGTTTCTTGATTCTAAAAGTAGGTTTAGGATCTTGGATAATTTTTTATGTTGGTTTCATGTCAGTACCTTTTGTGGTTTGTGAGATACATTGATTTTAAAAAAGTAGTTCTAATCTTTCTCTAATGTGAAATAATAGTGAACCTCGATTTTTGCAAATTATTGGGTGAGATTTTTTTTTTATTAGTTATTAATTTTATAATTTTGTATAATATATTGGCATACTTCTGGAATTTTTGTACATGTTTTGATGACATTAAAAATTTAAATCTCAAAATACTGTAAATCTACCATGATCTGAAAATTTCATATTAGTTTATAATTTTTTGTTTTTAAGTTTTAAATTGTTTTTTGATCTAATTTTAATGTTGTATATGATATGATATGTTGTTATGAACTATTAAAATTGGATTAAAAGACCCTTTAGTTTTAGCCAAATAGGGGTCTAATTAATTAGAATATAAGTGTTAGATTTTAATATAAATTATTTTTCATTTATTAGTTTAATACAAATTGTTAAAAGCTGATATCTTAAATTCCACTTATTACATAATAAAACGTGTCTTATTAATTTCTTAGAATTCTACTAAAACTCTGGTATTGTTTTCTATATAATTAAGCTTCAACCACCTATGGTAATTAATCAAAATAGTATAAGTCTCAAACATTCACAATTTACTATTCACTTCAAAAAAATTATCAATATTCAATTATTATTTTTATTTTAATACTAAAATACATAAGTTCATATTCATACACATAAAATGGACTTAACAAATAATTTATTGTATGTTTATGCTCATATATATGACCCATATTATTTTACAACTTAGATATCTTCATGTCTAATAGTTGTAACTTTCTTTTCCTTTTTCTTGCAAGTTGGTTTGATTGTTTCTTCAATTCTTCTCCTCCTTTCATTTTTCAATGGCTCATTCACAATCTTCCAACAACTCATAGTACTCTGCTCCATTGATGTGGTCTTTAATCTTGGATGGTCTTGAGTATGTATATAAGGGTGGTGTTAGGAAGTGCCAGTAACAACGAAAAATGTTGCGATGGGTTTCATGGATCAAGAAGAATGCTCGAAGGAGGTTTTAAGCTTGCAGTAGAATTGAGGTAAGGTGTTAGCATTTTTTTAAAATTACTTTGCTCAATTTTTATTGCTAATTATTGATTTTGCTATGGCGTGAGGCAAGAAGAGTTTGTGATTTCTTTGAACGGTATGACCAAGATTTCCCTAGATGGCTAAAGTCGATGATCAATGAACTAAGGAATGAAATTAGACGATTGCAAAAGTATATGTACAATGCGAAAAAGAAGCATAAGCATTTAAGGGAGGAGAAGAAGGAATTGAAAGGGCTTATAAGTAGAAGGAAGAATTTGCTATGGTATGAAATAATGAACTTGGTATGTGATTTGCTTAAGATGGAAAAAGATTTCACTTTTGCAAGTGAAGAGTGGTGCAAATGCAAGAAAGAAGTGTTGAGAATGAAAATATTCCTAAAAGCAACTTGAATTTTAATTTTTTTGTGTTGTTGGCTTGTTAATGAAATGGAAAGGGAATTAGGGAATAATTTGCTAGACTAAATCAATGAAGATGAAGAGTATATAAAACGTGGGGTGGAAATTACATTGAATGTAGCAAGGAAGACACTGTAAATATAGTATGGGCAATAGTGAGTGTCCCAAAAATTTAATAATAGAATGACAAATGATTAATGAAAAAGTTCTGTTGATTTCTTTTAGTCAAAAGTACTACTTTTGAGATAAATTCTTGAAAGTGCATTATTGCAATGAAATTATAAAGAAATGAATAAAAGAACAATTTCTAAGGAATTAACATTTTTTCATATTATGATACCTAAGTGGCAAAATATAACAAAATAGAAATTAATAGAGGGAACATGGTTGAAAAGAATTAGAATCAAGGTTCTAATTGGATATTCACCTAAGAAGCAATTTTTTTTTTTAAATAGAAGGAAGGATTAAAGAGGAATTTTTTCCTGCACCACCATCTTCTTGATGTTTTCAGTCAAATGAAAGAAGCTTGGTCTTCCTTTTTAATTTTTGTTTCCCCATCTTCTTCCTCTTAAAGAAACTACACCATGCCATCTTCACAACATAAACCCCTCTTTTAACACACATCTACATCTATCTCCATATTCATGGCTCTTCCATTCCTAACCTTCTTCCCTATATTCATGCTTCTTAAGTTTTTGTTATAGAATTGTTATAGCACAACATTATAGTCATACTTAAAAGTTTGATCTCAAAGATAATTCAAAGAAAAGTCAATAAGCTTCATGCAAGTTATAAATGCAACTAGAATACACAGAATATGAGAGAGATCTTAAAGGAAGAGAACACACTTGCTAAAGAATGAGATCATATACTATAAGAATTCTGATCCTCAAGAACCATGATATCTCAAGTAGAATTAGTCATAAATTGTGACACCCCTTACCCGACTACAGTGTAGCCGAGCAAGTTATGCCACTCAGTGTGCCGGAGCACTCTATTTTATCTTAATTCATTTTTATCATAGTTTTGAAAATAATTTGTGAAATATAATTCATTTATTGAAATTGTAATTTATTTGAGGTTCCGAAAATTTTAAAGAAAATCCGGCAGAGTACCGGCTAAAAATGGAGAAAACCGTTCTTCGGAACCTGTGAAAAACACTTCCTATATTCTTATTCATTCATCTCAACTCCATTTATCAAAATCTCAATATTTTTCAGTTCACATTCATTTCTCAATCATTCATTTCATGTGATAATCATATATATATCACAGATAAACATTCACTTTTTCATTTACAAACACAATTCTCATTATTTACATGAGCATCAAATTACATTTCATAAGTTCATTTACACATGAGAAAATAAGATCAATTACAAAATACCAAAATGACACCTAGTGTCCTACCAATGCACTGTAGCCTGTGAGGTGACACGGACACTATGCAGAACTGCAGGATGGACTTACCCAATTTGTGGTCTACTGGCTCTCGATCAGTATCTTCAGTACCTACGCGTTGCAAAAGCGACGCGCTAAGCATAAAGCTTAGTGGTGCAAATAATAAAATAGAAAGAAATAATATGCAAATAAAAATCATAATTTCTTAGCCATTGTGTTCATAAGAACTGAATAATTACCAACTTAATGTTTAGTCGAGGGCTAATTACGTTTTATGATATTAACTTCTTCATGCATTTTGTTTATTTATTTTCTTCATGATCTTGAGTTTCTTTGTATTCTATCGTAATCATTTCTGATATTTAATTTTCGTATTTTCTTTAACAATCGTTCAATTACAGTTATACTTTTCCATGCCCAAGTAACCTATACAAATTGACCGGATCGGATAAACGGGTAAACTAGCACCGGGTACCAGTACTCGGCCGTCACACCATCGGTCACAATGTGTCTCGGTGTGCAAACAGAATGGCTAATAAGCCATATAAGCAATAAGGCATAAAGCCAAGTAAAACATCATAATCGAATAGCCATAGGCTATCACATCACGTAATGGCAATGAAGCCATACATCATACGCAAGATCGCTATCGTAACCCTATTGGCATGCCAACCTATCCAAACCAATCATATTAGGCCTACTAGGGAATTTGATACTTTTGAATTCTTCAATTTTTGAATTTCAAGTTTTTATGTCACTATTCACTTCAATAGTCAACAAAAAGTTGACTTTTGCATAGATCATAGGTGCATTGGTTTTAACACTCCCAATGTACCACATTTTGCATTTAAAACTTATTGGTTTTGGTCACTTTCTCAAAGCTTAGGTCATTTTGGCAAAATTGCCAATTTTCTGTTTTGGTGCTCCAAAGTTGCACTGTTCTATTGGTCGATCTACTGTTGGAATTTGACAAAACTTCCTTCATAGAAAATGTTCCTTATTTTGTCTAGTTGAATTTCTTTTTTTGAATCACTCCATTTGGAGTTTTTTAGCTCAAGTTATGGCCAAAATAAGTTTACTGTTCACGTGCACTGTTCATGCTGCACTTTTGGGTTTTGGCAGATTTTGGTCCAATTTTGGTCAGTAATTTGACCAAGTTAAGTTCATAATTTGGTCTAACTTTCTTCATATGAAATGTTCTACTATGCCTTAGGTTTCCATCGGTTCAAGAATCGCCTAAATCCGAGTTTTCTAGAGAGAGTTATAGCCATCCAAACATTACTGCTCAAATCAAAATCTGCAGAGTTGCAGGTTTGAACAGTGACTGTGACTGCCATTTGGGTTAGGTTCTGGTCATAATTTGGGGTAGGTTTCTTCATGAAAGTTGTTTGTCTATGTCTTAACTTGTTGCTGTAAAAATTTCAGGTCAATTGACCATATCTACAGTGAGTTATGGCCAAATGAACAGTTACTGTTCATTTGGTCATTTCTGCAGGTGTCAGGGTATCCGGATTGGGGCCAACTTTTGGTCCTCTTACTTTGGTCTTTTGGGCATGGTTTCTTCAGCAAAAATGTGCCATTATAAGCCTAGTTTCATGTCCAATTGGCCAAACACCAATTGGACCAACACAGCCCAAGTTATGGTAGTCCAAGTAGACTGAAATTTCAGTCACTCTGCTGCACTCACAAGGCAACATGCTCCTTCACTTTGCCATGCTACATTTCAGTCCAATTTATGGTTAACATACCTAAAATGGTCACTAATTGACCCTTATAATGTTTACTTACCACTTCATAAGCCAAAACCAAATTTCACTCTCCAAAACCCTAGTTCCCATTATGAGTTTTCACAACATACCTTAATTAACTACTAGTTCATTATCCTTATACAACTAAGAGTTGTCCCCTTTAGTGAGCCAATTTTGAGCCTACATTATTCCTTTCTTTGTTGTCACAAGGTATTTTGCGGTCGCTTGGACGAAGCTCTTCACCGAAGTGCGAAAAGTGAGGAGTCACCACTCTAATTTTGAGAGAAATTAAAGAAAATTATTTTGTGAAAATAAATTAAAAGGAAACCACTTCAAAAGAGAACATAGATTCTAGGTTCGGAGTCCGTATATGGGTGGGGAAGGTGTTAGGCACCCCGCCTCTTCCCTCAATGGGGTTAAACAGATTTGATGTTATGCTCTTCATAAATTAAGAGATAATTAGAGCGTTGGGATAGTGATGATGTTAGTCCTTTGTGTGAAATAAAGGAATACTTGATATTTGACTTATTTTGGGTTGCCCATGAACACGAGTTCATGAGATGGCGCTTTTGTGAATAGGTGTCGAGTAAAGTTATCTTATGTATTGGAGTTGTGTTGTTTAATTTGGATTTTGTTAAGAGAGCTTGGATAAGAAGTTTATACCGATCTCTAGGCATGTTTTTAGAATTTTAAGTGGAAGATTTCGAATAAGAACTTCCTCCGATCTCCATAAATTTTATTAAGATTTTGGCTGAGAATCGGGTAAGAACTCTCCCTCGATCTCTTAGAGTGTCTAATTCAAAATTTTAAGTGAAGGATCTCGAATAAAAACTCTCCTTCGATCTTCGTGTTTTTATTTAAATGAGAATCAGGTAAGAACTCTCCCCTGATCTCTTAGAGTGTTTAATTTAAAATTTTTAGTGAAGGATTTCAGATAAGAACTCTCCTCAGATCTCCGTGTTTTTATTTAAATGATAATCAGGTAAGAACCCTCCCCCGATCTCTTAGAGTATTCGGTTTAAAATTTTAAGCGAAGGATCTCGGATAAGAACTCTCCTCCGATCTCCATGTTTTATTTAAATGAGAATCAGGTAAGAACTCTCCCTCGATCTCTTAGAGTGTATGTTATGATCGCATACAGTAAGGACCTCGGACTAAGGATTCTGGAGCCTGAAGGTGCTAGAAACCCGCACTATGCTTTCCTTAACCCACTAATGCCTTATAACTAGAGGGTGGATATAAGACCGAACTTTTCACCGATCTCCTATGTGATCGCCTTGTCAGAACTCTTTGGCTGGCGATATTCAATCTCTTTTAGTTACTAGTCTGAGATCTGATCTTATCTCGATTCCCGCTCTATTATGCTATCTCCTGAGCTCGTTTAGTAGCTCGACCTCATAACTTTTTCCTCTGATCTACTATTCAACCTTTTGTTATTTTTATTTGTTTGAAAACTTTCACATTAAGATACTTCTACCCATATTTTTTAAGTTATCTATAATTTGCCCACAACCAGAACACCTATTTTCGAAGGAAATGAAAACTAAGAAGAAATAAATAAAGTTTACAAGTGAATAAAAGATGTAAGCTCAAGAAATAACTATTGGCCTGAATAATCTACGTTGAGATTTTTAGTGCAACTGAACTTAATGGAAATTTCGAGAATAAAAGCAGAGAAAATAAAACACGAGCATTCGGTAAAGTGACAGTCTAGACACTTACCTGTGGGAGGTTGAGGCTGTTGAACTAACTCTGGAACCACAAATATTGTAGAGTTGAAAGCTGATGGTCCAAGGACTAATGCTGTAACACCCCTAAGTTCGGTAGTGCGTTCTGCTGTTCCGGTGACCAGTGCTGTCCGGACAGCTAGGATGCCTAGAACCACACTTCAATGAGAGTGAGGAGACATAAAATAATGAAATACAAGAAAAGAAAGTACAAGAAAAACAAAGAAAAAATGATAGCAAAGAAATGTGATCAAGTTAAGCAGTAGGAAACCTAACGATGGGTGATCAGACTGAAGTCACGGCGTGAACCGTTGACTAGCCCTGGACTGCGGGGAACCCTGGAAAATATTTTTAGGACTCCAATAAATATTTATTGAAGTATAAATATCATTAGAAATATCAAAGAAAAATTAAATAATTAGTACAAAGAAAAGTGAGAAATCGAAAAACAGACAAAATCCGGTGTTACCGAAAAATCGGGAATGCAACCCGAACAGGGGCATTATGGTCATTTGACATCCCAAATTGTCTTTTGACCTAAATGTCCATTAAAAATAAATAATATTACACTTAGAAAATAAAATGAAAAATTAGTTTAGTGGTACCTAATGCAAATAACCAAAAGTGGAGTGAAAATTGTGTAATTAGCACTTTAAGCTTATAATATGATTTAAATGTGGTGAGTGGACCACTAGGGAATTAATTAAGGACTAAAGGGGCAGGTGTACACCCATTATACAATCTGCCATTTCATCTTCAAGCTTGGGAATTGCCATGGCCGTATGAATTTCTCCAAAAACCTCCATGGCCGCAAATTGAAAAAGCTCCATTAGCCACCTTCATTTCACCTCCAATCACCTAAGTGGCTTCATTAAAAATGGTCTACACATCACAAGGAAGATATGGATACCAAATTTGAGAAGTTTGGTGAGGGTTTAGCAAGTTACAATCAAAGGTAAGTTTACATTTTTTGAGAATTCCTTTGTTAAGTTTTGTGTGCATGTTATGGGTGTTGGTTTGGTGAAGGAAAATTTTGAGTTTGAAGGGTTATTGTTGTTTTCATTTTGGACAGCCATGAGTCACGTTTTTGATGAGATATTTGTGCATATAATTGATGAGAAATGGTGTTGATCATGATGAATTAGTAACCTAGTGAATTATTTCATGTTTATATGGTGATTTATGCACTTGGATGGGAATTGGTAAATTGGATGGCACTTTGATGTTGAAGATTGGTTTTCTTGAGCTTGGGGACACTTGAGTAATGGTATATATTGAAGGAAGTGTGGGCAGAATATTGACCTAGAAGGTTGATGAGATGTATGTAGATTGATATTGTAATGTGTATGTAAAATTTGTAATGGTTAGGTGTGTTTGTAATGGTAATTAGAAATTGTAATTGTGAATGATATTTGGTGTGTTGAGGGTAATGGTAATCTGCCCAAAATAATGTTAATGTAAAGTAGATAATGCTTTTGGTAATGTACCAAAACAGATTGGTAGGGTATGGAAGTAAACTTTGCAAGTTAAATGTGTGTTTGAAGTGGGGTGTGAAAGGCATAGTGAGGGCAGTGTACATTTTAGCCTATAACCTTAAATGTGTAACCTCAATTGGTATGAGACTAATTTGAGGTGAAACTAGGCACAAAATGTGCCAACTTTCATTGAGAAACCATACCAAAATTCTGCTTGCAAGGTGACCTAAGAAAATGACCAATTCGGATTAGGTGCAATTAGGACCTGAAAAATGACCAATTGGGCAGCAGTGAGTGTTTAGGCCATAACTCACTCAAAACAGGTCCAATTGACCTGAAATTTTAACCATGAATAGTTAAGACCCATACCTACAAGTCTTATGAAGACACCAAAACCCAGAAATGACCAGAAGCAAGTCAAAAAGCTTGCACAAGTTCGGGTCCAAAAACTGGCCGAACCAGAGTTGACCAAATTGACCAAAAATTGACCTAATTTGGTACCATTTGACCAGCAATAGTGTAATGACCATAACTTGGTCTACTTAACTCAGATTGACCTGAAATTTTGCCCCGCGTGCAATAAGACATAGATCTAGAAGTTTGTAGTTTTGACCGAAACCCGAAAACCGAGGGAACTAGATCGTCCGGCTAGGTCAAACCAGTGTCCCGGAATCCAGCAATTTGCATTAAAATGCACTAAACAAGGAAATGACTTTGGTAAAACGTACCAAACCTAAAACCGTATCGAATGTGACATATTAACGACATTAAAACCTAATTTACCTAAAACGCAACGAGGGTCGGTATATTAGGTGATTAAGTGAATAATTGAGTTCAGTGCATTATTTACCAAACACCATCGATAGAGACAGTTTAATTTGGTACTGAAACACTTCAAATTGTGTTTCTCAGTTACTAAAGACTCAGGAAAAGAGAAGGAAACACTGAGTCCAGACCAGGGAGACAGTCATCAGAGGTTTGTGCACAACTAGTTTTCAACTGATTTTGTTCTGAATAATATTTCATATGATTAATTATATGTTATTGTTTTAAATTGTGTTTGCGCACAACAACTATTTCTCTTGAATTTTTCAATTGAAATAAATATTGACTATTTGTATATTATTGTTTTAAATTGTGGAAATGTGTTTGATGAACACTTATTGATTGAAAAACATGGTGAATGGTTTGAAACTGTGAAAAATTATTTGAATGATATTGATGGATACTTATTGATTGAAAAGCACTGTAAATGGTTTTTGTGGAAATTGAAGTGAATTACGAATTGTGTTGCCATTTTGTGAATGGAATTATAACTTTGGAAATTTATTGGATTCTTACGGATCATTTGAATAAAATGTTTGGAATTGTTTTGACTCACAATTGGCATGACATCGATACTATGTTCCTCCTCCTTTAATGGGGTGAGTGTGATTATTCCTCCCTCTTCGACTTATCGATGCAGGGTGAGTATGATTATGTTCCTCCCTCTTTGACTTCCCACCGAGGTGAGTATGGATGAGTACTCATTAGATAGCTAGCTTCCTCCTCATTGATTTCGATTATTGGGGTGAGTATGTCTTGTCGTGGTGTACAACACGGCATATATGGAAAAATTTGTGTCATGACCTAAATTGTGTTATTGATTGGCAACATTGTATTGTTCAATTATTTGATCGAATTGTGTTATTGATTTACAAAACTGTATTCTTCAGTTATTTGATCGAATTGTGTTATTGATTTGCAAAACGGTATTATTCATTATTTGATCAAATTGTGTCATTGATTGGAAAAACTCGTGTTATTCAAGATAATTTGATCAAATTGTGTATGAATTGGCAATACGTATTCTTAAGCTATTTGACTAAATTGTGTTATTATGAATTTTGATAATTTGTGAATTGGAGTTTAAATTCCTTATGACATTCATTGTCTTGAAATCAACTATGGTTTTAAGTATCCACTAATGATATGATTTATGAATTGTGATTTAAAATTGTATTTGGTTAATGTTGTGCACCATCGAGACATTGTCTCAAATGATAGCTTTATTCTCATCGCAGTAGAGAGATAGACAGGGCAGCAGACTAGGCTGCTAGTACCGCCAGCGAGAGATTTTGGGTATAGTGAGTATACCATATGTGGCATTTTGTCTTGTAATGTATATTCACAGTATGTATATTTTGTTCTTGGTTTTGAGCATTGTAAATTTAAGTTGTACAGTAAAGTTGTTAAATAAGTATGAGTTATTTGGCGTGTAAAAATTGTGTTATATTTTTGTATCTTAGTCTTTGAAAATCTCTGTGGATTTGAAGTGCTTTTTCCAGGTTTTCTGAAGAACTGTTTTGTCCAAAATACAAATGGCACCTTGCCAAAAATTTTGAGATATTCCAAATAAATCAAATGAGTTAGTTGTTTCACTTGATTCACCAAAGTCTTTCACACTGTAAATAGTGCTCACCATCGTAAAAGAAGTAAGAAAAGTTTTTAAAATCCCTTGTAGTGTATTTAATGGGTTATCGAGACGGAGTTGGTAATTCATTAGGTATACTACGGGATCATGTTATGCCTTACAGGAGGGTAGGGTGTGACATGTTTTAGTGGTATCGAGCAATGGTTTTAAAGTGAATTTCGAATCGTGAATTTGAAATCTTTTGTCGGTAACTACAATTGCTCAAATGTTTGATACATACAAGATACATTACATTATAAATATGCACTAACGGAGGAAATCTCCTTGTATTATTGTACAGAGGTCGTGGAAATAAATTTTGATGCATTAGTGACTAGTCCTTTAGGATAAGGATTGTGATAACAAGTGAAATTAGTTTTGGAAGAGTTTATCGTAAAAGTATTTCGACACACCATAAAATTATAAGCTAATTGGCGAGCCTACTTAATGTAAGGCAAGAGGACGTAAAAGTAAGATGCAGAATGGAATTGCTCTAGATGAGGGCAAGGAGGTTATCATAGAAATTGCTAATGGATATTGTAATCGTAATAAGATTCGAATATCGTTGAATTCAAAAAGAATAAAAGATAACAAAGTTTGATCTATTGGGATGTATCGTAGTAACTATGCAATGTTCTTGATGTTTATAATCGTAGTTGCAGATTCTGATCGACTTGAGATTATTGTGTAGAGCTACGTACTACCGATAGTACACCTAGATAAGAATAGTTGCCAACGGCATCTGCTTTGGTATAGTTATGCCATGACATAATTTAATTGTTAGAAATAAGTTTGAAAATCCTACTTAGGATCTAAAACTCAAAAGTTAAAATATCGAAAGGTTATAGTTCAAGATAAAAGGAAGTAAGTTATAGAATATTGACAGATAAAAAGAGTTATGAAAGTAGAGAATTGAATAGTTGATTCATGTGTAACAAAGAAATATTACAAATGTGAGGAAGACTATGGACTAGAATGGTCAGAGGACCAATGACTAATGAATCATTCTAACATGACCTCAAGGGTCATTCAAGAAGGAACGTGAACCAAATATTAGACAACACAATAGTAAGAGGAGATTGGTATTATCCAAACAAAGTAAACATTGTATTAGATTGTTAAAAGTTTTACGATCATATAGAAAGGAGAAAATAAACGTATGACTATTGTAAGATGACTATTGGGTAAAATTTCGTGGAAGAAATTTAGTTAAGGGGGGGAGAATTGTAACACCCCTAAGTTCGGTAGTGCGTTCATTGCTCGGTGACGATCTCGTCCGGACGACTAGGATGCCTAGAACCACACTTCAATGAGAGTGAGGAGACATAAAATAATGAAATACAAGAAAAGAAAGTACAAGAAAAACAAAGAAAAATGATAGCAAAGAAATGTGATCAAGTTAAGCAGTAGGAAACCTAACGATGGGTGATCAGACGGAAAGTCACGGCGTGAACCGTTGACTAATACGGATCATGGGAACCCTGGAAAATATTTTTAGGACTCCAATAAATATTTATTGAAGTATAAATATCATTAGAAATATCAAAGAAAAATTAAATAATTAGTACAAAGAAAAGTGAGAAATCGAAAAACAGACAAAATCCGGTTATCGAAAAATCTGAATGCAACCCGAACAGGGGCATTATGGTCATTTGACATCCCAAATTGTCTTTTGACCTAAATTTCCATTAAAAATAAATAATATTACACTTAGAAAATAAAATGAAAAATTAGTTTAGTGGTACCTAATGCAAATAACCAAAAGTGGAGTGAAAATTGTGTAATTAGCACTTTAAGCTTATAATATGATTTAAATGTGGTGAGTGGACCACTAGGGAATTAATTAAGGACTAAAGGGGCAGGTGTACACCCATTATACAATCTGCCATTTCATCTTCAAGCTTGGGAATTGCCATGGCCGTATGAATTTCTCCAAAAACCTCCATGGCCGCAAATTGAAAAAGCTCCATTAGCCACCTTCATTTCACCTCCAATCACCTAAGTGGCTTCATTAAAAATGGTCTACACATCACAAGGAAGATATGGATACCAAATTTGAGAAGTTTGGTGAGGGTTTAGCAAGTTACAATCAAAGGTAAGTTTACATTTTTTGAGAATTCCTTTGTTAAGTTTTGTGTGCATGTTATGGGTGTTGGTTTGGTGAAGGAAAATTTTGAGTTTGAAGGGTTATTGTTGTTTTCATTTTGGACAGCCATGAGTCACGTTTTTGATGAGATATTTGTGCATATAATTGATGAGAAATGGTGTTGATCATGATGAATTAGTAACCTAGTGAATTATTTCATGTTTATATGGTGATTTATGCACTTGGATGGGAATTGGTAAATTGGATGGCACTTTGATGTTGAAGAATGGTTTGCGGCAGCTTGGGGACACTTGAGTAATGGTATATATTGAAGGAAGTGTGGGCAGAATATTGACCTAGAAGGTTGATGAGATGTATGTAGATTGATATTGTAATGTGTATGTAAAATTTGTAATGGTTAGGTGTGTTTGTAATGGTAATTAGAAATTGTAATTGTGAATGATATTTGGTGTGTTGAGGGTAATGGTAATCTGCCCAAAATAATGTTAATGTAAAGTAGATAATGCTTTTGGTAATGTACCAAAACAGATTGGTAGGGTATGGAAGTAAACTTTGCAAGTTAAATGTGTGTTTGAAGTGGGGTGTGAAAGGCATAGTGAGGGCAGTGTACATTTTAGCCTATAACCTTAAATGTGTAACCTCAATTGGTATGAGACTAATTTGAGGTGAAACTAGGCACAAAATGTGCCAACTTTCATTGAGAAACCATACCAAAATTCTGCTTGCAAGGTGACCTAAGAAAATGACCAATTCGGATTAGGTGCAATTAGGACCTGAAAAATGACCAATTGGGCAGCAGTGAGTGTTTAGGCCATAACTCACTCAAAACAGGTCCAATTGACCTGAAATTTTAACCATGAATAGTTAAGACCCATACCTACAAGTCTTATGAAGACACCAAAACCCAGAAATGACCAGAAGCAAGTCAAAAAGCTTGCACAAGTTCGGGTCCAAAAACTGGCCGAACCAGAGTTGACCAAATTGACCAAAAATTGACCTAATTTGGTACCATTTGACCAGCAATAGTGTAATGACCATAACTTGGTCTACTTAACTCGGATTGACCTGAAATTTTGCCCCGCGTGCAATAAGACATAGATCTACAAGTTTGTAGTTTTGACCGAAACCCGAAAACCGAGGGAACTAGATCGTCCGGCTAGGTCAAACCAGTGTCCCGGAATCCAGCAATTTGCATTAAAATGCACTAAACAAGGAAATGACTTTGGTAAAACGTACCAAACCTAAAACCGTATCGAATGTGACATATTAACGACATTAAAACCTAATTTACCTAAAACGCAACGAGGGTCGGTATATTAGGTGATTAAGTGAATAATTGAGTTCAGTGCATTATTTACCAAACACCATCGATAGAGACAGTTTAATTTGGTACTGAAACACTTCAAATTGTGTTTCTCAGTTACTAAAGACTCAGGACAAGAGAAGGAAACACTGAGTCCAGACCAGGAGACAAATATCAGAGGTTTGTGCACAACTAGTTTTCAACTGATTTTGTTCTGAATAATATTTCATATGATTAATTATATGTTATTGTTTTAAATTGTGTTTATGCACAACTATTTCTCTTGAATTTTTCAATTGAAATAAATATTGACTATTTGTATATTATTGTTTTAAATTGTGGAAATGTGTTTGATGAACACTTATTGATTGAAAAACATGGTGAATGGTTTGAAACTGTGAAAAATTATTTGAATGATATTGATGGATACTTATTGATTGAAAAGCACTGTAAATGGTTTTTGTGGAAATTGAAGTGAATTACGAATTGTGTTGCCATTTTGTGAATGGAATTATAACTTTGGAAATTTATTGGATTCTTACGGATCATTTGAATAAAATGTTTGGAATTGTTTTGACTCACAATTGGCATGACACTGATACTATGTTCCTCCTCCTTTAATGGGGTGAGTGTGATTATTCCTCCCTCTTCGACTTATCAGTCTGGGGTGAGTATGATTATGTTCCTCCCTCTTTGACTTCCCAGTCTGAGGTGAGTATGGATGAGTACTCATTAGATAGCTAGCTTCCTCCCTCATTGATTTCGATTATTGGGGTGAGTATGTCTTGTCGTGGTGTACAACACGGCATATATGGAAAAATTTGTGTCATGACCTAAATTGTGTTATTGATTGGCAACATTGTATTGTTCAATTATTTGATCGAATTGTGTTATTGATTTGCAAAACTGTATTCTTCAGTTATTTGATCGAATTGTGTTATTGATTTGCAAAACGGTATTATTCAGTTATTTGATCAAATTGTGTCATTGATTGGAAAAAACTGTGTTATTCAGTAATTTGATCAAATTGTGTATGAATTGGCAATACGGTATTCTTAAGCTATTTGACTAAATTGTGTTATTATGAATTTTGATAATTTGTGAATTGGAGTTTAAATTCCTTATGACATTCATTGTCTTGAAATCAACTATGGTTTTAAGTATCCACTAATGATATGATTTATGAATTGTGATTTAAAATTGTATTTGGTTAATGTTGTGCACCACTGAGACATTGTCTCGTGATAGCTTTATTCTTGTCGCAGTAGAGATAGACAGTAAGCAGACTAGGTCGCTAGTACCGCCATGAGAGATTTTGGGTATAGTGAGTATACCATATGTGGCATTTTGTACTGTAATGTATATTCACTGTATGTATATTTTGTTCTTGGTTTTGAGCAGTTGTAAATTTAAGTTGTACAGTAAAGTTGTAAAATAATTATGAGTTATTTGGCTTGTAAAAATTGTGTTATATTTTTGTATCTTAGTCTTTGAAAATCTCTGTGGATTTGAAGTGCTTTCTGAGTTTTCAAGAACTGCTTTGTCCAAAATACAAATGGCACCTTGCCAAAAATTTCTGAGATATTCCAAATAAATCAAATGAGTTAGTTGTTTCACTTGATTCACCAAAGTCTTTCACACTGTAAATAGTGCTCACCACTGTAAAAGAAGTAAGAAAAGTTTTGAAAATCCCTTGTAGTGTATTTAATGGGTTATCAGTAGACGGAGTTGGTAATTCATTAGGTATACTATGGGATCATGTTATGCCTTACAGAGGGGTAGGGTGTGACATGTTTTAGTGGTATCAGAGCAATGGTTTTAAAGTGAATTTCGAACTGTGAATTTGAAATCTTTTTGTCGGTAACTACAACTGCTCAAATGTTTGATACATATAGTACATTACATTATAAATATGCACTAACGGAGGAAATCTCCTTGTATTATTGTACAGAGGTCGTGGAAATAAATTTTGATGCATTAGTGACTAGTCCTTTAGGATAAGGATTGTGATAACAAGTGAAATTAGTTTTGGAAGAGTTTATCGGCGAAAAGTATTTGCTGACACACCATAAAATTATAAGCTAATTGGCGAGCCTACTTAATGTAAGGCAAGAGGACGTAAAAGTAAGATGCAGTAATGGAATTGCTCTAGATGAGGGCAAGGAGGTTACTGTTAGAAATTGCTAATGGATATTGTAATCAGAATAAGATTCGAATATCAGTGAATTCAAAAAGAATAAAAGATAACAAAGTTTGATCTATTGGGATGTATCGTAGTAACTATGCAATGTTCTTGATGTTTATACTGTAAGCTGCAGATTACAGTACTGACTTGAGATTATTGTGTAGAGCTACGTACTACCTGATAGTACACCTAGATAAGAATAGTTGCCAACGGCATCTGTTTTGGTATAGTTATGCCATGACATAATTTAATTGTTAGAAATAAGTTTGAAAATCCTACTTAGGGATCTAAAACTCAAAAGTTAAAATATCGAAAGGTTATAGTTCAGTACAAAAGGAAGTAAGTTATAGAATATTGACAGATAAAAAGAGTTATGAAAGTAGAGAATTGAACAGTTGATTCATGTGTAACAAAGAAATATTACAAATGTGAGGAAGACTATGGACTAGAATGGTCAGAGGACCAATGACTAATGAATCATTCTAACATGACCTCAAGGGTCATTCAAGAAGGAACGTGAACCGAAATATTAGACAACACAATAGTAAGAGGAGATTGGTATTATCCAAACAAAGTAAACATTGTATTAGATTGTTAAAAGTTTTACGATCATATAGAAAGGAGAAAATAAACGTATGACTATTGTAAGATGACTATTGGGTAAAATTTCGTGGAAGAAATTTAGTTAAGGGGGGGAGAATTGTAACACCCCTAAGTTCGGTAGTGCGTTCTGCTGTTCCGGTGACCAGTGCTGTCCGGACAGCTAGGATGCCTAGAACCACACTTCAATGAGAGTGAGGAGACATAAAATAATGAAATACAAGAAAAGAAAGTACAAGAAAAACAAAGAAAAAAAAATGATAGCAAAGAAATGTGATCAAGTTAAGCAATGAAACCTAACGATGGGTGATCATGCAGGAAGTCACGGCGTGAACCGTTGACTAGCTACGGATCATGGGAACCACGGAAAATATTTTTAGGACTCCAATAAATATTTATTTAAGTATAAATATCATTAGAAATAACAAAGAAAACTTACATCATTAGTACAAAGCACAGTGAGAAATCGAATAAGCGACAAACTCCGGGGTTACCGAAAAATCGGGAATGCAACCCGAACAGGGGCATTATGGTCATTTGACATCCCAAATTGTCTTTTGACCTAAATGTCCATTAAAAATAAATAATATTACACTTAGAAAATAAAATGAAAAATTAGTTTAGTGGTACCTAATGCAAATAACCAAAAGTGGAGTGAAAATTGTGTAATTAGCACTTTAAGCTTATAATATGATTTAAATGTGGTGAGTGGACCACTAGGGAATTAATTAAGGACTAAAGGGGCAGGTGTACACCCATTATACAATCTGCCATTTCATCTTCAAGCTTGGGAATTGCCATGGCCGTATGAATTTCTCCAAAAACCTCCATGGCCGCAAATTGAAAAAGCTCCATTAGCCACCTTCATTTCACCTCCAATCACCTAAGTGGCTTCATTAAAAATGGTCTACACATCACAAGGAAGATATGGATACCAAATTTGAGAAGTTTGGTGAGGTTTAGCAAGTTACAATCAAAGGTAAGTTTACATTTTTTGAGAATTCCTTTGTTAAGTTTTGTGTGCATGTTATGGGTGTTGGTTTGGTGAAGGAAAATTTTGAGTTTGAAGGGTTATTGTTGTTTTCATTTTGGACAGCCATGAGTCACGTTTTTGATGAGATATTTGTGCATATAATTGATGAGAAATGGTGTTGATCATGATGAATTAGTAACCTAGTGAATTATTTCATGTTTATATGGTGATTTATGCACTTGGATGGGAATTGGTAAATTGGATGGCACTTTGATGTTGAAGAATGGTTTATGGCAGCTTGGGGACACTTGAGTAATGGTATATATTGAAGGAAGTGTGGGCAGAATATTGACCTAGAAGGTTGATGAGATGTATGTAGATTGATATTGTAAAGTGTATGTAAAATTTGTAATGGTTAGGTGTGTTTGTAATGGTAATTAGAAATTGTAATTGTGAATGATATTTGGTGTGTTGAGGGTAATGGTAATCTGCCCAAAATAATGTTAATGTAAAGTAGATAATGCTTTTGGTAATGTACCAAAACAGATTGGTAGGGTATGGAAGTAAACTTTGCAAGTTAAATGTGTGTTTGAAGTGGGGTGTGAAAGGCATAGTGAGGGCAGTGTACATTTTAGCCTATAACCTTAAATGTGTAACCTCAATTGGTATGAGACTAATTTGAGGTGAAACTAGGCACAAAATGTGCCAACTTTCATTGAGAAACCATGCCAAAATTCTGCTTGCAAGGTGACCTAAGAAAATGACCAATTCGGATTAGGTGCAATTAGGACCTGAAAAATGACCAATTGGGCAGCAGTGAGTGTTTAGGCCATAACTCACTCAAAACAGGTCCAATTGACCTGAAATTTTAACCATGAATAGTTAAGACCCATACCTACAAGTCTTATGAAGACACCAAAGCCCAGAAATGACCATAAGCAAGTCAAACAGCTTGCACAAGTTCAGGTCCAAGAACTGGCCGAACCAGAGTTGACCAAATTGACCTAAAATTGACCTAATTTGGTACCATTTGACCAGCAATAGTGTAATGACCATAACTTGGTCTACTTAACTTGGATTGACCTGAAATTTTGCCCGCGTGCAATAAGACCTAGATCTACAAGTTTGTAGTTTTGACGAGACCGAAAACCGAGGGAACTAGATCGTCGGTTAGGTCAAACCGGTGTCGGAATCCGACAATTTGCATTAAAATGCACTAAACAAGAAATGACTTTGGTAAAACATACCAAACCTAAAACCCTATCAAATGTGACATATTAACGACATTAAAACCTAATTTACCTAAAAGCATAGCGAGGTCGGTATATTAGGTGATTAAGTGAATAATTGAGTTGATGCATTATTTACCAAACACCATCGATAGAGACAGTTTAAATTGATCTTGAAACACTTCAAATTGTGTTTCTCGATTACAAAGACTCGGGAAAAGGGAAGGAAACAGAGTCAAGACCAGGGAGACAAATATCAGAGGTTTGTGCACAACTAGTTTCAACAACTATTTCTTTTGAATTATTTTCAATTGAAATAAATATTGACTATTTGTATATTATTGTTTTAAATTGTGGAAATGTGTTTGATAGACACTTATTGATTGAAAAACATTGTGAATGGTTTGAAACTGTGAAAAATTGTTTGAATGATATTGATGGATACTTATTGATTGAAAAGCATTTGTAAATGGTTTTGTGGAAATTGAAGTGAATTATGAATTGTGTTGACATTTTGTGAATGAAATTATAACTTTGGAAATTTATTGGATTCTTACGGATCATTTGAATAAAATGTTTGGAATTGTTTTGACTCACAATTGGCATGACACTGATAATATGTTCCTCCTCCATTAATGTGGTGAGTGTGATTATTCCTCCCTCTTTGACTTATTAGTGCAGGGTGAGTATGATTATGTTCCTCCTCTTTGACTTCTTAGTCGAGGTGAGTATGGATGAGTACTCATTAGATAGCTAGCTTCCTCCTCATTGATTTCGATTATTGGGGTGAGTATGTCTTGTCGTGGTGTACTACACGGTATATAAGGAAAAAATTGTGTCATGAACTAAATTGTTTTATTGATTGTCAACATTGTATTATTAAATTATTTGATCGAATTGTGTTATTGATTTACAAAGCGATATTCTTGATTATTTGATCGAATTGTGTTATTGATGTATTGTGAGATTGTGAAATTGATTTAAACTCTTATTGACATATCAAATTGTATTGAATTCAACCATGATCGACTTAAGCTATTTGAAAATTGTGTTATTGTGATAT